>NW_024714591.1:52500-70000 GCF_018991925.1 Homarus americanus
CTCTTTCTCTTCCTTGCCTCTCTCTCTCCACATCTCTCTCTCTCACCCTCTCTCTCACCCTCTCTCTTTCTCTCCCTCTTTTCACTAGATATATAATTAAAAAAGTTGGGTTATTTAGCTCTTCGCTCAGCACGTAGGAGGAAGACAAGTCTGGCTTCTTGGGTGTTTTCTCGCTATCTCTCTTTTTCTCTCACTTTCTCTTACTATCTCTAATCTCTCTCTTTCTTCGGTTTTCATTCATTTTCTTTCTATCTCTAATTTATCTTTTTCTGTTTCTCCAGTTCATATTTGTCCTTTCTCTCTAATCTCTCTCTTTCTCATCAGTTCTCTCTCTCGCTCTCTCTCTCTCTCTCTCTCTCCCTCTCTCTCTCTCTCTCTCTCTATCTATCTATAAATACTTATCTATCTGTATGCCTGGCTGTTTGGCTGTCTCTATTACGCACACACAAACACACGCACACACACACACACAAACACACACACACACAAACACACACACACACAAACACACACACACACAATATACTCTCATCATTAGTCTAATGTTTCATATTTCTTTAAACTTCATCAATTTTCCCGACATTCTCGTCTTCGCACCGAGGGAGTAAAAAGTATAAGTAGGAAAGTTTAAGAAAGAAAGAAGCAAAAAGTGGAAGCCAATAACCTGATGTTCGGTGGACGAGGAAAAGTGAAGAATTTTAGACCATATTTACAAATTGAATAAAAATCGATGTATTACGAAAAGTTTGAGCTGAAGAAAGAGAGAAAAAAAATATGACAACATTTTAATCAACAAAAAAATATTGAAACTTGGAGAATAATGTGGTTTTTTTTTATTCCAGGGGATATTAATGGCTGCTAGATTTTTTGTTTTCTTTTTCGATTGAATGAGATAAAATTATGGTGTCCTTTTAATTGCCTATTTTGTTTTGGTTGATAAAGTCAAAAATGGCCGCCAGAAAGAAAATATATTAATGGTGTAATTTTGACATTGGATATTTTTTTTAATAGCCTTGAGGATAATGAACTGGAAACACTTTAATTCTGTGAAACTGTAAACCCCCTCAGCATGCCCCACAAGAATAACGACACACAAACTATCCCAACACTTCCCTTCACCACACTCTTCATCACACTCTCTCTACCACACACACTCCCTCCACCACACTCTCTCTACCACACACACACTTCAGCACAACACAGCAGCAGAATGGGACTGGATCATGCTGTGGGAAGCCAGTAAACTCCACGTTGCTTGGGTCTGGACTGGCTCTGGGTGATAAGGGTTGTGATGGAGTATTAGGGGAGAGGAGAGGAGGCTCTGTGTGTGTGTGTGTGTGTGTGTGTGTGTGTGTGTGTGTGTGTGTGTGTGTGTGTGTGTGTGTGTGTGTGTGTGTGTGTGTGTGTGTGTGTGTTTGTAATTAGCTAGGTAGGAGATGGATGTATCGTGGGTATAAACTGTATTGCTTAAATGGTTAGATTAACGTGTCCAGTCTCTCTCTCTCTCTCTCTCTCTCTCTCTCTCTCTCTCTCAGCTCCTACACACACACACACTCATTCAATGTTGCTGCCGTTCTTACTATTACCGCTCATAAAACTATTATTTTTACTACTACTACTACTACTACTACTACTACTACTACTACTACTACTACTACTACTACTATCTCCCCCACTGTTGTTGCTACATCTGTATCACCGCTAGAGGCTGCTCCCCCGACCGTCTTATCCTGAGTTATAGAGACAGCGGAAGACATAACTCTTTACCTCAAGTGTCCACACCTGTCACTACCTGCCTCGCCTTCACGTCGCTTTGTTTATCTTCCTCCCAATCTGCTGTTTGGATTTGTTTTAAAATGTTTTACTGTTTTTTTTTTGCTGTTTATTATTATCTATTGTTATCTATTATTTTACGGGTAGGATGATTAGTTATCTGTCTATTAATCTGTTTATCACTCTAGTTTTTTTTTTTCTGTTTATCTGTTATTAATCCCAAACGGTGAGATGATATTATTTTGGTGGGAACAGGTAAAAAAAAAATAATAATTGACCATTATTATTATTTATGTATACTAATTTGTTAATCAGTGGAGAATATTATTACCTGTATATGTTAATTAACACCTTTATGTTAGTGTAACTATATGCTAATTACTTTACCTGCACTTTATATCTAAGCTATCTGATAATTGTTCGGGTTCTATACAGGTGTTGTGTAGAATTACATACATACATACATACATGCATACATACATACATACATACATACATACATACATACATACATACACACACATACATACATACATACATACATACATACACACATACATACATACATACATACATACATACATACATACATGTCAATAGGGCATATATGTATAACAAAAATATAGAGAGTAAGGGATTTAATATCAATCACTGTATTAAACTCAAAGCTAAGCTCGGCCTTACTCTCATACGGATTCAACTTATGTAATATAAATGGTCTGGGTGTATGTTGTATGCTGTATAATGTATAATGTATCTACATCTAGACTGTATTGTGTATGTTGTTGCAACTGCACACACACACACACACACACACACACACACACACACACACACACACACACACACAACACACACACACGCACACACACACACACACACACACACACACACAGGTGACAACACTGGGCACTCATAAAGGTAATTTGAAGTGATGTTTATTTTTTGTTGATTATCTAAATTTGTGTTTGTGTTAACTCTGGTTCATCTATCTATCTATCTATCTATCTATCTATCTATCTATCTATCTATCTATCTATCTATCCTCCCTATCTCTCCTCTCTCCCAGCCTCTTTTTCTCTCTATCTCTCAACCAAACCTCCTTCTAACACTATTTATCCAGCCATCTCTTTCTCACTACCATTATCTCAAGCTGTTATCTCTCGTGCCCCCAGAGGAGACCTACGACCTTCTCTCATCAGCTGAGAGCAAGGCAGACGCTACCCTTTATGAGGTGTTGGATGGCTCTATGGCTGAGGATATACCCATGGTGAGAGATACTCTACCTGTTGATTACCTGTTGATTAGTAACTGTTGTTGTTGTGGCTATTATTGTAATTGTTATTACTACTACTACAACTACTATTACTGCTACTACTAACAACTACTTTTTTTTTGCCTCCAGCCTCCCCCAATAGCCACACCTTCGCCGCCATTTTATTACCTTAATATTAAATATTCTAATACATAAGTAGCTACCCTAGCTGTGTTGAGTTAGTTGAGCCGCAGATCTATGCGGCATTCAGTGACTGTTGCCTCATAGTCAGTATCTGCAGCAGTTGTCGGCTTTGGGGCCGATACTTTCGTTCCCCTGAGGCAGAGCAAAGCAGACCTAAGGAGAGAGATGGACAGTCGACATCTCATCCAGGCTGTAACATAACTTCTGGGCTGCTGCTTCTGTTCGGATAGCACCTCCACGAGTCTGGCATAGAAGCATCTTGCACTTGGTCCCATCCCACCAGAGGTTGTGAACACTAGAAGAGTGGAGCTGCCTTGATCAACGTTCTGAATTCTCTCCCCATATGCCCTTATCTTGTCGTTCTCGTTCCTCCTGTGTACTGCATCGAGAGCTAAGTTACGGTGACATGCGGCCATGGGATAAAAAATCCTGATGTTGAAGAAGGCTCGCTGTCCCCGCGTCCAGAATCCTCGAGCACTGACGTCAACACGGGCTTCGTTGGATGTGTTTGAAGTCCTATGTTGGAAAATCTCACCGTCCAATGGAAGGAGGGTCGGTTCTACCATGACATCAACGCAGATTTCCTTCAACATATTTGCTGTGAGATCCCATACTTTGTCATGCCTCATGCATATGAAGCCCCCTTTCTTGCACACCATGGCGTGATCGACGTCATAGGAAGCTCCACACACGCATTGGGAGGGCAAACCTTCTACTGGCCGACCGTACCTTAGAGCATTGGCATCTGTAAATTCTTGTTTATTGAGACTGAAACCATTTGCCCTTATCGGTAACGTAGTTAACCAGATCGAGGCGCCCACCTCCTGCGCTATAGCTACTTTTTTTTTTAATTTTCTGGTACTTGCAGCAGCAGTTGCTGCAACTTATCACTTTGGCCATGCTATCGTTCTGTCGTAATGGACCATCTAATCTTGTTTACTTCACTGGTATCCACCTCCCTTGTTGCGTTCTGAGCTATTATGTGGTCCGTGAGGGCTGCCGTGAGCTTAACTGAGTTTGGATGTTCGGTGGCAGCAAACTCCTCTGGATTGGTCAATCCCATTCCTCCCAGTCTCTGTGGTAGTCCAAGGTGTGATCTTTGTGCTGGGGTTAAGTGAGGGTGTTTCACTAATTTTGAAATGAAACTACGACTATTACTACTACTACTACTATTACTACTACTACTACTACTACTACTACTAATAATAATAATAATAATAATAATAATCGACAAAAATCAACTTGCTGCACCTCTATAACACACACACACACACACACACACACACACACACACACACACACACACACACACATACAGACATACACTCAGTAATATTTTCTAATTTGTCTAAGGTTGACTATTATAATCTCGTGTTTTCTTTATGGTAAAAAATTAGAGTAAAAGTTCCTTTATCAGAGGATTCAATTTAATGGCTGGCGCAGGTTTATCGGGATCTTATCACTAGTTAAGGTACAGTGGAGGGGGGGGTACTGTCTAAGGGGTGAAGGACAAAATAAGGGGTGATGGTAGTGGTTAAGGATGATGGTGTGGTTAAGGGGTGACAGTGGTTGGCGGGGTGATGGTGGTGGTTAAGGGATGATGGTAGTGGTTAAGGGGTGATGGTAGTGGTTAAGGGGTGATGATAGTGGTTAAGGGGTGATGATAGTGGTTAAGGGGTGATGGTAGTGGTTAAGGGATGATGGTAGTGGTTAAGGGGGTGATGGTTGTGGTTAAGGGGTGATGGTACTGGTTAGGGGGGTGATGGTACTAAGGGGTTGGAACTGTCTCAGAGGGTGACGCTACAATCTAAGGGTTGTAGTTCCTATCTAAGGGGTGCCACTACTATCTAAGGGGTGCCTCTACTATCTTAGGTGTGCCGCTATTATCTAAGGGGTGCCACTATTTACCAAAGGGTGCAGCTACTTTCTAAGGGGTGACGCTAGTTTCTAAGGGGTGTCTCTACTTTCTAAGGGGTGACGCTAGTTTCTAAGGGGTGTCTCTACTTTCTAAGGGGTGACGCTAGTTTCTAAGGGGTGTCTCTACTTTCTAAGGGGTGACGCTAGTTTCTAAGGGGTGTCTCTACTTTCTAAGGGGTGACGCTAGTTTCTAAGGGGTGTCTCTACTTTTTAAGGGGTGACGCTAGTTTCTAAGGGGTGTCTCTACTTTCTAAGGGGTGACGCTAGTTTCTAAGGGGTGTCTCTACTTTCTAAGGGGTGACGCTAGTTTCTAAGGGGTGTCTCTACTTTCTAAGGGGTGACGCTAGTTTCTAAGGGGTGTCTCTACTTTCTAAGGGGTGACGCTAGTTTCTAAGGGGACGGTATAGCTTAGCCTGGCTCTAACGTGTGTTGTCTCTCGTATCTGTAATAATTCAAGACGATTTATGTTCAAGTCTAAGAAGGTCTGGATTTTTTATGGTAACATGTTAAGGGACTTTTGTTTTTTATGGTAATATGTTGAGGGACTTTTGTTTTTTATGGTTGGATGTTTAGGGACTTTTGTTTTTTTATTGTAAGATGTTGAGGGACTTTTGTTTTTTATGGTTGGATGTTTAGGGACTTTTGTTTTTTTATTGTAAGATGTTGAGGGACTTTTGTTTTTTATGGTAAGATGTTTAGGGACTTTTGTTTTTTTATTGTAAGATGTTGAGGGACTTTTGTTTTTTATGGTAGGATGTTGAGGGACTTTTGTTTATTATGAAAAGATGTTGAAGGACTTACTTCCCCAAAACCATGTCTATGGCGAACAAAACTTAGCAATTTCTTCTAATTTCCCTAATAAGCTAAACCTCCCCTACCCCAGTTCTTATAATTTCCCCATTAGGCTAAAGTTCCCCTCCCCTCTTCCCTTATTTCCCTATTAAATGTAACCAATTCAGTTAAAACAGATAAAGTTATCTCTTTTGATATTAAATTGTTGATAACTAGTGTACGTTACCGATCTAGAATACATGTTTTAAGACTTGAGTTATTAAGGCGTAGGAATACATTACGTCATCAATAACATCAATGTATTAGCTTTAAAACACCATAACACCATAACTATTCCTTATCCCATCATTTTACCATTACCATTTGTCTCCTATAAACACCATCACAAGAAAACAACCATGCCAACTATTCTGTCAAACGCATACTTAGACTCCACTTAACTACAAAGCATCATCTGTATACAGTAGACATACCGACAGCCACTGATATTCACTCCTAATGGTTACACTTTCATTCACTTCATTATATTACTGTGTTATTTTGGTTATATTCTCACTAATATATATTCTTTCCTCTCATATTTATCTTACATTCTTCGCCATTTTCCTGCAGGAGTCAAGCGCTTGGTGTTTGAGGAATGTAATACCACGTGGTGTTGTCATTGTATTTTCCTGTAATGCTTCAGCCCGTGTACTGTTTAATGAGATTCTTAGGTGATACAACATTTTTTAGAGTAGCAACAAGTCGATACTGTGAATTATATATCTATGGTCTCGTTTAATGTATAATACTCTTATGATATATTTAGAAGTCTACATGATACATAAATATATAGATACATCTCTCTTACAGGATTCAGAGGCCCAGATGTCGCAGTATGAAGAATATAAACTCCCTTGCTCCCTTTCACTCTCTCTCTCTCTCACTATCTTTCTTTCACACGATAAACATACAAAATTCCTTCTCATTCGCCGACAGTATCAACCCTTCCTCCGGCAGGATTCCCTGGGCCAACACTCGGACTCCTATCACCCACTGGTGCTACAGCAACACTCGCCTAAGGAGATCGACGACTACCCTGGCGTGAGGACCGACCTGTACTGCCCCGTCGACCAGCTGATGCAGGCTGAGGAGAGCGTTGTATGAGAGGGTCCCCGTGTGTGTTGGAGGACGCGAGCTGCTGGTGTAGTGGAGGACAGTGACAATTTGGAGGATTTTTGGAGAAAGATGATGGGGGAGAAGTTTATATTCGGTGAGATTCTGTGAACGTGACCATTGAAGAATTTTTGGAGGAAAAGTGTGAAGATAAGTTTTGTAGGGACTCTAGGAGGAAAATTGTGGAGGAAAGTGACAAATTTAAGGGAAAAGTCTAAGATCTAAGATGAAAAGATTGGAAATATTTGTGGGAGAAAAGAATAAAGGTCAAGTTAGTTTATGAGGTAATCTAAAAGAAAGAAACGGAGCAAAATGACATAGGAGAGACACTTGTAGGAGAAGTTTGTATTGGAGAGACTTTAAGAGAAGGTTAAGGTAAAGTATTGTATAAGGACATTTGTGTCTTAGAGAGATATAAGGTAAGAAAAGAGACTTATCTTCAAGACACTTTTGAAGGAAGAGGCAGAAGGAAAAAGTTTGTTAGTAGAGACGAGGAAGATACTGAATTTTGGAGGAAACTAGACAAAATCTCTCATCTTGAAGGTACTTTTGGAGGATAAATTTACCTTTAAGAAACTCAGAGAAAAAAGTTAAGAGACAAGTAGTATATCGAGGGAAAAAATATCTCGGACTTACACTGGAAAGAGACCAAGAAAAGTGTTGGATTTTGAGGATAAATTATTATGAAAAGGTAAAGTAGAGTGTCAAATGTTAAGTACACTTTAGTAGGAAAATACCAAATTGTTAAATCTTGAATAAACCCAAGATGGAAAAACCCGATAAGAACGTTATATCTTGTAAAGGAAAACTCAAAGGAAAATATCATTCCTTGTGTAATTATTCAGGAAAAAACCTAAAAAATCCCATCTTGAAAAAAATAAAAATAAATAAAAATAAAAAATTGTTCAATAAAGTAATATTTTCTCGCTTGGAAATGGAAAAAAAATCGAACATTGACGACCAGAAAGACGAATCCTTTTTAGATACGTCAATAGGGAGTGAGTTTCTAAGGTGGCCATCTCGAGGCACTGAGCACCTGAGACATAGACGAGAGTTTGAGAAGAATTGGCCGCCAGATATCGTTACGGTGTACATTGTGGCCACCATTACCAGGAAGGAGAAATGTTGCATTAATTTCCTGGTGCTCTTGTTAATGAGGAAATATTAATGACGGTGAAACAAGAGACGAGAGAAACGATGGAGCCAGATGGGTTGTGTGACTCTGTTTTGTTTCTTTAACGGAGAGAAAAGTTTAACCTGTGGAAATGGTCATAAAGGTGATATTTAGTCACGTAAAGAGAGTGAGAGAGAAAGAGATAAGAGCTGAGACAAGAGACCTGACTATCCTCAGTAACAGGTAACGGAGGTAACATTGTACAAGTAACACCTGTTACTCTACTGTTACTGGTGGTGGCACCTGAACGGCGGCAGCCAGGTGCTTACTGCTGTACATCAGGTGGGGAGAACCAGCAGGTGGTGAGAACCAGCAGGTGATGAGAACCAGCAGGTGGTGAGAACCAGTAGTTGTTGAGAACCAGCTAGTGGTGTGAACCAGCAGGTGGTGAGAACCAGCAGGTGGTGAGAACCAGCAGGTGATGAGAACCAGCAGGTGGTGAGAACCAGCAGGTGATGAGAACCAGCAGGTGGTGAGAACCAGCAGGTGATGAGAACCAGCAGGTGGTGAGAACCAGCAGGTGGTGTGAACCAGCAGGTGAGTGCTGGCGAATCAGCAGGTGGTGAGAACCAGCAGGTGTTGAGAACCAGCAGGTGGTGAGAACCAGCAGGTGGTGAGAGCCAGCAGTGGTGAGAACCAGCGGGTATTGAGAGAACCAGCAGGTGGTGAGAACCAGCAGGTGGTGAAACCAGCAGGTGGTGTGAACCGGCAGGTGGTGTGAACCAGCGGGTAAGTAATGAACCAGCGGGTGAGTGAGAACCAGCAGGTTGTGAGAACCAGCAGGTGGTGAGAACCAGCAGGTGAACAATGAACCAGCAGGTGGTGTGAACCAGCGGGTGGTGAGAATACCAGCAGGTGGTGAGAACCAGCAGGTGGTGAGAACCAGCAGGTGGTGAGAGCCAGCTGGTGGTGAGAGAACCAACAGGTGAGTGTGAACCAGTGAGTGGTGAGAACCAGCAGGTGATGAGAACCAGCAGGTGGTGAGAACCAGCAGGTGGTGAGAACCAGCATGTGGTGAGAACCAGCAGGTGGTGAGAACCAGCTAGTGGTGAGGGCAGCAGGTGGTGAGAACCAGCAGGTGATGAGAACCAGCAGGTGGTGAGAACCAGCAGGTGGTGAGAACCAGCAGGTGGTGTGAACCAGCAGGTGGTGAGAACCAGCAGGTGGTGTGAACCAGCAGGTGGTGTGAACCAGCAGGTGGTGTGAACCAGCAGGTGGTGTGAACCAGCAGGTGGTGGCGTGGTTATACAGCCGCAGGATGAAGCTACATATATCTGCCGGGTTTTATATCAACTCATGTGTGTATATAAGAGTAAACATGTTGACTTAAAGCTAATCTGTTGCTTCTGGAGGAGAAACTCAACTGCTTACCGCTCAACTATTGCCACCATATATATATATATATATATATATATATATATATATATATATATATATATATATATATATATATATATATATATATATATATATATATATATATATATATATATATATATATATATATAATTTGTATGATAATATATTAGTATAAAATCAATGTTTACTTGTTTCTATGTGTTTGATGTGAGGGCGTGTGTGTGTGTGTGGCCACATCACCAAGGCGGCAACAATACCAACACGTGGAGGGCGGGCCAGCTGACTCATCTCCTCCAGTTATATGAAAATAACCTATATATAAATATATAAATATATATTTATGCTTTATTTAAGCGGCGGTGTAAGGCGGTGAGGTCCCCGCCTTATATAAAACCTTCGACGTGAAATGAATATTTTTGTATTCTTTGTTTGAATAAATATAAAGTTAATGAGCTGTGTTTATAATCCTTTTATGAAAGAGAAATGATAACATATGAGAGTGAGAGAGAAAGAGAGGTAACACATTAAGTAGACAGAGAGACAGACAGAGAGACAGACACTGTAAGTCTCTCTAGAACTAATAATACTACCAAGGTGCCTCAAGTGCACCCACACAGAGTTATATCTAATGATGTAAACCAACTATGATGGGGTCAAACAACAACAACAATAGTTACTAATAATAATAATAATAATAATAATAATAATAATAATAATAATAATAATAATAGTAATAATAATAATAATAATAATAATAATAATAATAATAATAATAATAATAATAATAATAATAATAATAATAATAATAATAATAATAATAATAATTTTTTTTTATAATAATAATAATAATAATAATAATAATAATAATAATAATAATAATAATAATAATAATAATAATAATAATTATAACAACAACAACAACAACAACAAATAATAATAATAATAATAATAATATATAATAATAATAATAATAATAATAATAATAATAATTATAACAACAAAAAATTTTTTTAATATATATAATATAACAACAACAACAACAACAACAACAACAACAATAAGAAACACACAGCTTTTCATGTGCATTTTGCTTTCTTTCATTTCGTCTTCTTTTCTAGTCCACACACACACACACACACACACACACACACACACACACACACACACACACACACACACACACACACACACACACACACACACACACACACATACCACACCACCTTTAAAAAATGAAAAAAAGAGGAAAAACAAAATATCGAACTTTCTTCCCTGGGAAATAATGTAATGAACCCGCAGAGTTAAGTAAATATTGGTTGTTGTTGTTGTCCTTCTGGCGTGAGGGACCCCCACCCCCTCTCTCCCCCTTTCTCCTACATTCCCTTTTTTCTTTCCTCCACTTCTCTCTTCCCCATTCCTTCATTCCCCTCCTCTCTCCTATTTTCCCCACTTCTCTCTCCTCCCTCTTCCCCAGATTTCCTCTTCCCCCCACCTCCTCCTCTTACTCCTCCCATCATTCCCTATCTCTCCTGTCTCCTCTCACCTCTTCCCCCCACCTCCCCCTCCCTCACCTCTTCTCCCACCTCCCCCCTTCCCCAACTCCTCTGGGAACCCGGAATTATGACCATGCAATATATGTTGTCACGCAATTGATTGGTGACCCGCACACAGAGAAGACATTGGTTTATCCTGTGTGTGTGTGTGTGTTTATGTATGTATGTGTATGTAAGTGTAAACGTGTAAGTGTACATATGTGTGTGTAATCGCATGAGTGTCCAAATCCAGGTAAAATTAATATACAAACAATACTTCACTAGTCAAGGATCGAACCCGGGACCTCCATGTGGGATCCAGGAGCGTCACCCCAAGACTTAACCAAGACTCTGTGTGATAAACGGATAATTACCTAATGACGATAACTTCTATGTATTTATTTATTCATCTGTTTTTCCTTTTTTGGGGGCGGGGGTGGGGGATCTTAACTGGTCCAAAACATGAGGTAGATAATGTCATAATACATATAAATGATTAGTATATAAAAAGCCTAACCTAACCAAATACAACCTAACCTAACGTAACCCAACCAAATACAACCTAACCTAACATAACCTAACCTAACGTAACTTAACCAAATATAACCTAACCTAACGAACTTAACCAAATATAACCCAACCTAACATAACCTAACCTAACGTAACCTAACCAAATATACCTAACCAACCCAAATATAACCTAACCTAACATAACCTAACCAACGTAACTAACCAAATATAACCTAACCTAACGTAACTTAACCAAATATAACCTAACCTAACATAACCTAACCTAACGTAACCTAACCAAATATAACCTAACCCAACGAACTCAAATAACCAACCTAACGTAACTAACCAAATATAACAACCAACGAACTAACCAAATATAACCTAACCTAACGTAACCTAACCAAATATAACCCAACCTAACGTAACCTAACCAAACGTAACCCAACCTAACGTAACCTAACCAAATATAACCTAACCTAACGTAACTTAACCAAATATAACCCAACCTAACATAACCCAACCTAACGTAACTTAACCAAATATAACCTAACCCAACGAACTAACCAAATATAACCTAACCCAACATAACCCAACCTAACGTAACCAACCAAATATAACCTAACCTAACGTAACCTAACCAAATATAACCCAACCTAACATAACCTAACCTAACGTAACCTAACCAAATATAACCAACCTAACGAACTAACCAAATATAACCTAACCCATAACCCAACCAACGTACAACCTAACCACCCGATACAAATATAACCTAACCCAACGTAACTCAACCAAATATAACCCAACCTAACGTAACTAACCAACATAACCTAACCTAACGTAACCCAACCAAATATAACCTAACCTAACGTAACCTAACCAAACATAACCTAACCTAACGTAACCCAACCAAATATAACCCAACCTAACGTAACTTAACCAAATATACCAACCTAACGAAATAACCAATAACACCTAACGTAACCTAACCAAATATAACCTAACCTAACGTAACGTAACCTAGGTATAATTTGACTACCTTGTGTTGGTAAAGGACGTTTTAAATGTAAGAGAAAAAATATAACCAGACACACTACAAATTTATTTCCAGTTAGTCGTTAATAAAAAGTTAACCCTATTTGACCAAAAAAAACATCAATTGGTTTATAAAGTTTAATTAATGACAACGATTATCCCTGTATAATGTAACACACACACACACACACACACACACACACACACACACACACACACACACACACACACACACACACACACACACACACACACACACACACACACACACACACACACACACACACACCAGCCTGGGTAGTGTACACGGGGGCTGTATCTCACCAAGACACATATGACCGTGTAATATACTCACATACATCACACATAACAGCCGCTCAGCCTCGTTTACGCCCGTCTTATACCCACTTGTTGATGACGTGTATAACTCTCCCTAATATACTGGTAGTAGTTAGTGTTAGGTAGTTAGGTAGTTAGAGGTGTAGTTAGAGTAGTTAGTAGTTAGAGTAGTTAGGGTAGTTAGGGTAGTTAGGATCAGTTACAGTGTCGCCAGATAATCAGTTATTTATTGGGTAGTTTTTGTGTGTGTGTGTGTGTGTGTGTGTTCACTGTCTTTATTCTCTGTCTCTTTATATCTTTTCTTTCTTCAATATAACTCTCTCTCTCTCTCTCTCTCTCTTTTCTTTTCTCTCTCTTCAAAGCATTGTTTTATTCATGTGTGTTTATGTCGCGTCAGAGAGTATTTCAGTTTCTATGATTGGTTTGTTGAATGTCAAAGGAAAGTTGTTTTATTTAAGACAAGGAAAATGTTTGTTTTCTATGATTAGCCCACCAGGGCACAGGTCAATGACCTACAGCAAGCCTGGGGGATAATAATAATAATAATAATAATAATAATAATAATAATAATAATAATAATAATAATAATAATAATAATAATAATAATAATATTTATATTATTAATAATAAAATAATATAAATAAAATAATAATAATAATAATAATAATAATAATAATAATAATAATAATAATAATAATAATAAAGGCCCTTAAATAAAATAAATAAATAAATAAAAAGTGAGAAACAATCCATGTATGTTGTGTTGTCAAAGTAATTCCCTCACAGATGGTGTCATGAGGAACCCACATGGTGTAATTGTTCACTCACCTCCTCCTCTTTCCCTCCATCCTTCCCTTCCTTGCCTCTCCTTCCATCATTTCCTTCCCATGTCTCCATTTTCCTCCCACCCACTGTCCCATCCCTCCACCCCTCCCACCATCCTTCCCTCCATCCATCAATATTTCTCTCCCACACTCCTTCCTTCCCTCCCTCCTCCTCACCGCCCTTCTTTCTTTCCCTTCCTATAACCCTCCCAGTGACCGATGTTCCTTCACAGTTACCAATTCGACTTTTCCATTGTTAAATTTCATCTCCTTACGGTAATTCCCTCCCACAGTCGACCAATTTAAGACCTCCTTCCCCCTTTCCTTCTACCCCAGGTCTTAGTGTTAGGATTTAGTCATGTGATATGTGGTCTTGATGCTGTGGTGTGCTGGGATGTGCTGTGGTATAACCTATCACCCGTAGACCAGGTCATATCTCTGTGTCTATGAGCTGTGTGGTGAGGTAGATATGACTGTCACTCCCCTGAACACAACGGGTTATAACATTGTCTCCCTTGATATAAAGTCTCTCACCCTCACTGGTCAGGATGTTGCCGAAATAACCCCTACCCCTTTTCTCACCCTTTATCCCGCCCCCTTCCTCCTTTCCTCACCCCTTGCCGCCCCCTTCCTCCTTTCCTCACCCCTTGCCGCCCCCTTCCTCCTTTCCTCACCCCACCCACCCACCCCCTTCATCTCCTCACCTTGCCGCCCCCCTTCACTCCCTTTCCTCACCCTTTGCGCTCTCTTCCCCATCCCTTCCTACCCCTTGCCTCCCCTTACCCTTTCTCACCCCTTGTCACCCTCCTGCTTCCTCCTTTTCTTCCCTTCTCTCCCTTTCTCCTCTCCATCCTCCTCCTTACCCATCTCCACCCCGCTTCTTCACCCTTTCCCCCATACATGCTTCCCCCCTCCTTCTCTCCTCTCTCATTCCCCCATCTCTCCTTTCCCCCCCTCTTACCCTTCTCCTCTCCCTCTCCCCCCTCCTCCCCCACCTCCTCCTCCCCCATTCATTGATAACCAAGACGTAAATTGTGTTAACTAACAACTTAACAAAGATTTCAACCACAGTGATGTTTATTTACTTCACTCACCTAATTTGTTTATCTCCAGAGACAAACAAGAACCAAACAACACGATAAACTACGGTCAGAATCATCACTACGTAGTTGGTCATCGGTCGTCACGCTACACACACGGACACCATCCTTCACTGTCTGGTCTGATAATTGTACCCAGCTGCCCGCCCTACCAGAATCTATTTCCTGGCGACGTGTTGTGTTTTGGTTGACTCTGATGGTTCAGTTTGGTGAGAAAGTGAAGTATTTATGTGTGTGTTGGACCTTGGCCATGTGTGTGGAAGACCATAGCCATGTGTGTGTGTTGGACCATAGCCATGTGTGTGGAAGACCCTGACTGGTATACCTGCATCTTCATTTATCAGAGTCTGCAATTGCAATCTTGTTATTAATATTTTGAGATTTAAATAATAACGATGGTTTAATGTTGTCATATATGATGTCATTAAACCTTAAACCTCACCTAAAACCAACACAACATAACCATACTTATGACATATTAAAACAAAAAACCTTTACGTGAAGCTTAAACCATTGAGAAGATAAACCAAGCAAGATTAAAAAAAAACAGTACAATTAAACCAAACGTACGATATAGAACCCCCCCCCCAAAAAAAACAGTTAAAACAAAAATCCGATAAAACAAATACAAAAAAACCCCACACACTTATCACATAAAAAAGGCCTCCGTGTGATTCTTTGATCATTAAACCAAAACCAAAAACGACAAAACCACACCCACGACCCAGGAAAAAAAAAACCTTTACACCTGGCACCTATGGCACCAAAACCAGAGTAAAACCATAACAGCGAATTATCCCACAAGACACCAATACTAACAGGTGCGGGTTTACGATACGCTAATAATGGGTCGATTAGAGAGAGAGAGAGAGAGAGAGAGAGAGAGAGAGAGAGAGAGAGAGAGAGAGAGAGAGAGATAACGTAAGGCTTCAAATTTATAAACACCTAACACACACACAGCACAGCACAGCATAGCACAGAACAGCACTCTCTACAGTACACACACTGCTAACATTATCACACAGCACAGTATATGGTTAACATTATCACACACCACAACACAGCATATCACAGCACACTTCAACATTACCACTCATCGAAAACACAGCACAACACAGTACAACACAGCACAGCACAGCACAGCACACTTCAACGCAGAGAGGAAGAAGAGTCTCTGCTACTCTCACTTTGACATGCAGATGGACTACCAGGAACAGCCAAGCTTTTACGAATACCTGTTGAGGTGTGAGGAACATTTGTTTTTTTCTGAGGAGTGAGGCAAGAGAGATGAGGCAAGAGAGAGGAAACGAAGAAGAGGAGGCAAGATAGACGAAGCAAGGGAGAGGAAACGAGAGAGAGGAGGCAAGATAGATGAAGCAAGAGAGAGGAAACGAGGGAGAGGAGGCAAGAGAGACGAAGCAAGGGAGAGGAAACGAGGGAGAGGAGGCAAGATAGATGAAGCAAGGGAGAGGAAACGAGGGAGAGGAGGCAAGATAGATGAGGGAAGGGAGATGAGGCAAGGGAGATGAAGCAAGGGAGAGGAAACGAGGGAGAGGAGGCAAGGGAGATGAGGCAAGATAGATGAAGCAAGAGAGAGGAATCGAGGGAGAGGAGGCAAGGAAGATGAGGCAAGATAGCTGAAGCAAGAGAGAGGAAACGAGGGAGAGGAGGCAAGATAGATGAGGCAAGGGAGATGAGGCAAGGGAGATGAGGCAAGGGAGATGAGGAAAGGGGGATGAGGGAAGGAAGAGGAGGCAAGATAGATGAGGCAAGGGAGATGAGGCAAGGGAGATGAGGCAAGGGAGATGAGGAAAGGGGGATGAGGGAAGGAAGAGGAGGCAAGGTGAACTACTACTACTACTACTACTACTACTAATAATAATAATAATAATAACAACAACAACAATTATAACGACAATAATAATAACAATAACAATAATAAAACAATAACAATAATAACAACAACAATAATAACAATATCAATAATAACAAGAGCATAACACCAGCGAGGTATGACACCAGAGTGAGTGGTCGTCTTAACACCACGGTGTTTGAGAGAGAAGGTTGAGAGGACAGAGCCGACGGTGAGATGTTTTCTGTCAGCTTGTGAATATGTGATGGCACGGCTCTGTATACCAACAACACACACACCAGTTTTCTCGCCCTTTGTGAGTACGGACAAGGAATTTCTCGACTATTTTTATCCGGATAAGGATATTCTAGACCCAGTTTATGCCGGACAAGGAATTTCTCGACTATTTTTATCCGGATAAGGATATTCTAGACCCAGTTTATGCCGGACAAGAAATTTCTCGACTATTTTTATCCGGATAAGGATATTCTAGACCCAGTTTATGCCGGACAAGAAATTTCTCGACTATTTTTATCCGGATAAGGATATTCTAGACCCAGTTTATCCGGACAAGAAATTTCTCGACTATTTTTATCCAGAGAAGGACATTCAAGACCAAATTTATCTGAATAAAAACATTCTAGACCCAGTTTATCCGGATAAGAACATTCAAGAC
>NW_024714591.1:75000-100000 GCF_018991925.1 Homarus americanus
TGTGGGTAAATAATGGGATGGTAATGAACGAAAATGGTGATTGACAGAAATATGGTGAGAGAGACGTTGACGATAGGAGGGAGAGAGAGAGAGAGAGGAAGAATTAGGAGAGTGAAGGATGGGGGTGAATGAAGGAGAGTAAAGAAAGAAGAATGAAGGAAGGAGAGTGGAGGAAGACGAAAAAAGATGGTAGAGTCATGGATGTCGAACCAGAGAACCTTAGGACGGGAGGTGAGCGTATTAATCACTCAGCCACGGTCTTTAGCGATTTATAAATGTGATAATTCAACTCTACGCATCTGACGCATATTATTTCACTTACTCTTAAATAAATACTGTAGAGGCAAAAGAAAATAACATGAAATGGAAAGATAAATAATGAAAATAAACGAAAAATAATAAAAAATAAGAAAGAAAATGAATGAAAATATGAAAAAAATAATGTAATTGAGAAAAAAAATTAAAGAAAATGAGAAAAAAATATAAACCAGAAAGAAAAATAATGAAAATAAGAAAGAACTATACGTGGTAATAAAGAAGAGGTGTGATAATTACGAACGAATAATAAGAAGAAAGAAGAAAGTAATTACAGGGAGAAGAAATAAGGAATTGTAATGAAAGAAAGAGGAAGGGAATAAGATAGTAGAAATAGTAAAAAGATAAACATAAAGAGAGAGAGAGAGAGAAAGAGGAGGAAAAGAGAAAAAGAGACAGACACACCGATAGACACAGACAGAAAACAAAATAGAAAGAGAGGCAGGCAGAAAAAGAGAGAATACAAA
Source organism: Homarus americanus (assembly GCF_018991925.1). Lineage (NCBI taxonomy): Eukaryota > Metazoa > Arthropoda > Malacostraca > Decapoda > Nephropidae > Homarus > Homarus americanus. The sequence continues at coordinate 75,783 of NW_024714591.1, forward strand.
AGAAAGAGATAGAGAGAGAGAGAGAACAAGAGACAGATAAAGAGAGAGCAAGAAAAAGAGAAAAAAACAAAAACAAAAAGAAGAGAAAAAAGACAGGAAATTAATAAAGAGAGAGAGAGAGAACGGATAGAGTAAGAGAGAACGAATAAAGATAAAGAGAAAGAGAGACAGAGAGACGCCGCATCTTACAATGTTAACACAAACAATCAAACAGAGTGACACTAACTAAAAGATCAACACTGGTCTTTGACGGTGGGTGTTGAGCTCTCTCTCTCTCTCTCTCTCTCTCAGATAATCTCAGCGTCCCTACGACTTAACTCTCTCTCTCTTCTCAAAAGTGAAATACCAAGAATCTCCATCAAGAAGAAAGAGGGAGTTTGACGTTTCTTGTCTCCTTGACTTTACGAGGCCATAAAACCTACACCCGACGCTCGCAGCAGTAACAGCATCGGGCACAGCATTTCGTCAGTGTAAGTAACAGCTGAAGGAGGAGAAGTAGGCGCAGCGGAAGTAGTAAGAGGGAGGATTAGTTGATGTAGTTCCTCAGTATAAGTAACAGTCTCCTCAGTAACAGCACTAGAAGCAACAGTAACAGCATCGGGCACAGCATTTCGTCAGTGTAAGTAACAGCTGAAGGAGGAGAAGTAGGCGCAGTGGAAGTAGTAAGAGGGAGGATTAGTTGATGTAGTTCCTCAGTATAAGTAACAGTCTCCTCAGTAACAGCACTAGAAGCAATAGTAACAGCATCGGGCACAGCATTTCGTCAGTGTAAGTAACAGCTGAAGGAGGAGAAGTAGGCGCAGTGGAAGTAGTAAGAGGGAGGATTAGTTGATGTAGTTCCTCAGTATAAGTAACAGTCTCCTCAGTAACAGCACTAGAAGCAACAGTAACAGCATCGGGCACAGCATTTCGTCAGTGTAAGTAACAGCTGAAGGAGGAGAAGTAGGCGCAGTGGAAGTAGTAAGAGGGAGGATTAGTTGATGTAGTTCCTCAGTATAAGTAACAGTATCCTCAGTAACAGCACTAGAAGCAACAGTAACAGCATCGGGCACAGCATTTCATCAGTATAAGTAACAGCAGCAGTAACAATAACAGCAGGAGGATTAGCTGGAGTAATTACTTATTAACAGCAGCTGTACGAGAAAGGCTGATGGCACTGATTACTAGTGATGCTGTAGTGTTTGTCACAGCATTTCGTTAATAATAGCAAAGATACGGTAACGAGAGCAGCATTATTTACAGCAATTCGTCGGTATTATAAACTACAACGTCACTAATTGCAGTACTCATACCAATTCACCCAACAACAGAGAGAAGATGGAACAGCAGTTGGTCACTAATACGAGCAGTTCAAACATGTACTAGTAATATTAGTGAAGATATTCCTCACAGTATTTCCTTAGTGGTGGTAGTAGTAGTATTAGTAGTAGTAGTAGTAGTAGTAATAGTAGTATTAGCAGTAGTAGTAGTAGTAGTAGTAACAGTACCATGACAAATACGAAGACAACACCAAACCAATTTACCAATGAAATACCTGTACCGTAAATTAACTTAAAAGTAGGCTCAATTATCCCAATTACCTGAGATAATCCCTAATTATTCTATTGGTAGTTAGTGGCCCTGTGACGTCATCAGAGGAATAATCGTGGTCAAAATGCATTAGAGTGATTAGGAATGGTTGATGACGTAGTACCTTAATGATTACCTGTGATGTGATAGTCTAATTGTAAACAGGTGAGATGGTTCTTTACCTTAATTAATAATGATGTTACGGTGACGAGAGATGACAGAAGATGTATGTATGTATGTATGTATGTATGTATGTATGTATGTATGTATGTATGTATGTATGTATATGTATGTGTGTATGTATGTATGTATGTGTGTATGTATATATGTATGTGGTTTATGCGTAGTTGCGCACTCATGTGTTCTTGTATCTGCATATATATACAGGCAGCATCGTGGTCGGCACTGCACTCGACAGCCATTATTTCCCCAACTTTAATGTTAGTATCCGTGTGTTGGCTGTGTGCTACTGATGGTAATGGTGGTACAGACATCTTACACAGAGTCTGTTAATCACCTTCCTACTGTACAGACAAACACAGACATGTACCCAGAGTCTGTCAATCCCTTCCTACTGTACAGACAAACACAGACATGTACCCAGAGTCTGTTAATCACCTTCCTACTGTACAGACAAACACAGACATGTACCCAGAGTCTGTCAATCCCTCCCTACTGTACAGACAAACACAGACATGTACCCAGAGTCTGTCAATCCCTTCCTACTGTACAGACAAACACAGACATGTACCCAGAGTCTGTTAATCACCTTCCTACTGTACAGACAAACACAGACATGTACCCAGAGTCTGTTAATCCCTTCCTACTGTACAGACAAACACAGACATGTACCCAGAGTCTGTTAATCACCTTCCTACTGTACAGACAAACACAGACATGTACCCAGAGTCTGTTAATCACCTTCCTACTGTACAGACAAAACACAGACACGTACCCAGAGTCTGTTAATCACCTTCCTACTGTACAGACAAAACACAGACATCGTACCCATGACACATCCCCTTAGAGTATAAATAACAAGGGAGGGTATTACCTGCCCACGCCTCAGAGCAGCTCAGTAGAACATTGTCAGACATAAAGACGAATCTATTTATTTCCTTTAAAGTTGATGAGTTTGATCTGGCTTTATTTTTTTTTCTGTATTTTTTTTTATATTCGTTTTCTCTTTGTAGGATTTTATTTAATTCTGTCTGTCTGTCTGTCTCTCTGTCTGTCTGTCTGTCTGTCTGTCTGTCCCCCTCCATCTTTCTCTCACATCTCTCTCTCTATATATTTCTGTCTCTCTTCTATATATATGTTTGTGTCTTTTTTCTCTCCCTTATCCCCTCCTTCTCCTCTTCTCTTCCCCTTACTTTCCTCAATCACACTCTCCCTTAACTCCCCTTACTCTCCCTCCTTCACACCCTCACGCTTACCTTCTCATATCCTACCACACTCCCTCACACTCCCCTCACTCCTTTTACTCCCTTACACACTCCCCTCACTCCATTACTCCCTTACACCCTCCCTCACACACTCACTACACTCACCACACCATCATTATCATTCACCATCTTTTTTTTCTCACCATTTTTCTACTTCCCGCCTGGCCTGGGCTCAGCTGCGCGCCCCACATGAGAAATTTTCATTAAACAGGAAATTTGGTCAAGAAAACAGAAAAATCTCAGTTTCCGGCAGTGGTGTTTGATGTGAACCAGACTTTGACGATTTACATTATAAACGGACCCGGAGCCTCGCCAGTCAACAAGTAAATATTTGTACCGAGCAGCGCAGCCAAAACCCGACTTAAAAGAATGTTTAGAGTTTTGTAAGAATAATAATTTTAAAAGGGAGTTTTTTTTTAGATAGCGATGTTTTTATTGTTATTTCCGTATCAAATAACATAAAAAATAATAGTAATAATAATAACAATAATAATAATAATAATAATAATAATAATAATAATAATAATAATAATAATAATAATAATAATAATAATAATAATAACCTTTATATATAAATAAGGAATCATATACTGTATATATCATTACCGACAAATTATACCCATTTAAACCCCGCACCGCCGTAAGACCCAACCGAATACCTAAGTCTGTCTGTCTGTCTGTTAGGGTGATCAAAGGAACTGCAGGGTGGATCTTAATGCAACAAGTATCTTAGAATATAAAGAGGCTTATTATAGCTGGGATGTGACCTGTGTGTGTGTGTGTGTGTGTGGGTGTGTGTGTGTGTGTGTGTGTGTGTGTGTGTGTGTGTGTGTGTGTGTGTGTGTGTGTGTGTGTGTGTGTGTGTGTGATAAAAGATAACGCATAATATCAACAGATACACAAACTCATCACATGACCACCAAACTCACATGAGAATTCCTCTTGGGTTGAGAAATATGGAAACTTCACCCACAATATTATAAGTTAGTTCACATTTTTCCATTCAAGTTGTTTATATTTTTGCAAACTTTCTGATGAGATTTTTTTTTTTGCAGTGTCTGTCTGTCTGTCTGTCTGTCTGTCTCTCTCTGTTTTCTATCTATAACTCTCTCCCTCTTAAACAAACACAAACAAACACACCCACAGACAAAACCACACACAAGAAAATAAGGTGGAAAAAAAAACAGACTCGGTCCCAAATTAAACTTACGTGACCTAATTCTCGACTTAATAAAGCGTAGTAATAAGAGTTAATTCCAACCGTTGCCTTCCTCGTATTAATTCCCAGCACCTCTCAGGGAGCACACACACACACACACACACACACACACACACACACACACACACACACACACACACACACACACACACACACACACACACACACACACACACACTTACAGGGTATACTGCTTTAATTCCAAAACAAACATCAAATTACCACATACAAATAACGAAATTAAACCCCAGAAAATAACGAACAGAGAAAGAGACATAAACAATGATAACAAAATAAAGAAATAAACGCATAAATAAACAGGATTAATAGAGAATGAGATACAAATAAATAGAGAGAAATAGTAAACATGTGAAAAGAAAAGAAATAGGAAAAAAAACTAGAAAAAAAAAATAAAAACATAAAAAAAAAAAAAAATAATAATATAATTCAGTATCAAACATTATTCTGTGCATAACGTAAAGATAATTATTTTATATGCCGAAGGACACGGGACTGACACATATCCAGACACGGTTCTCTCTCCCCAAGGATACGTTTCCGCATTTCCCTCCCCTACTCACCCCACCCCACCTCTCTGTGCTAAGGGGACATGTGTTCAGATGGAAGCAGATATCCGGGGTGATTATTTTGATGGTGTGCTGGGGAGAAGGTGTGTCAGAGTGTGTGTCTGGGGAGGAAAGGAGGGGAGGTATGCATCTGGGGAGGATACTTACTCCCTCACCCATTCCCTCCCTCTCTCCCTCTCTCCCTCGCTCCCTCACAAGACAGACAGACACCAATTGCTCCAAACAGCGGTAGGCTCAAGGAAGATCACCCAAGGAAGGTCTTCACTAACTACGAATTCCTACAGTGATCCTTATCCTTCACACACACACACACAGATAGAAGGAGTGTTTGGCTGTAACGTGGGTTTATATCTTGTGTGTGTGTGTGTGTGTGTGTGTGTGTGTTGTGTTTGTGTGTGTGTGTGTGTGTGTGTGTGTGTGTGTGTGTGTGTGTGTGTGTGTGTGTGTGTGTGTGTGTGTGTGTGTGTGTGTGTGTGTGTGTTTGTTTGTGTGTGTGTGTGTGTGTGTGTGTGTGTGTGTGTGTGTGTGTGTGTGTGTTTGTTTGTTCGTGTGTGTGTGTGTGTTGGAAGGGTAGGGAGGGAGAGAGAAGGATAGTTTAGGGAAGGGAAGAGGGAAGAGAGGGAAGGGAGAAGGAGGAACGAGAGAAGGAAAGAGGGAAGGGAGGAGGAATGAGGGAAGGAGGAAAGAGGAGGAAGGGGAGAAGGTTGGAGGAGGGAGGGAGGGAGAGGAGGAGGGAGAGGGAGGAGAGAGGAAGGGAGGGCGGGGGAGAGAGGAAGGGAGGGAGGGGGGAGAGAGGAAGGGAGGAGGGGGGGAGAGAGGAAGGGAGGAAGAGAGGGAGGGACGGAGGGAGGAAGAGAGGGAGGAAGAGAGGAGGGACGGAGGGAGGGAGGGAGGGAGAGAGGAAGGGGAGGGAGGAGGGAGGGAGGGAGGGAGGGAGGGAGGGAGGGAGGGAGGAGGGAGGGAGGGGAGGGAGGGAGGAGAGGAGAGGAGAGAGGGAGGGACGGAGGGGGAAGAGGGGGAGGAAGAGAGGGAGGGAGGGGAGGGAGGGAGGGAGGAGAGGAAGGAGAGAGGAAGGGAGGGAGGGAGGGAGGGGGAGGGAGAGAGGAAGGGAGGGGAGGGAGGAGAGTAATAGAGACAATATGAGTTCAACTGAATGTGTTGTGTACATTTATTATTTGTCCGAGGAGCTAATAACATCTTCTTCTTCTTCTTCTTCTTCTTCTCTTCTTCTTTCTTCTTTCTTTTTCTTTTCATTACCTTCCCTTCATCATCAACATCATGTACTTAGGTTCGTAGAGAGAGAGAGAGAGAGAGAGAGAGAGAGAGAGAGAGAGAGAGAGAGTAGAGAGAGAGAGAGAGAGAGAGAGAGAGAGAGAATACGAATACACCAGGTGGTCATATATGGTGATACTAGCGCTGATGGATAGTAGGTAATTAGTTATAATTATTGCTCTCTCTCTCTCTCTCTCTCTCTCTCTCTCAGTAGGTTCAAATGGAATCTCCTCTCCACAAATCTCCCCTTCTCCCCTCTTCTCCTCCCTCTCTTTTCTTCCACCCCTATTTCCTTTCTCTCTCTCTCTCTCTCTCTCTCTCTTCTCTCTCTCTCTCTCTTCCCACTCTTTCTCCTCCTAACCCCTTCTTCCTCTCCTCCTGTTTTCCCCACTCAGTCCTCCTCTCCACCTCCTCCCTTCCTGTTCTCCTCACCTCCCGTCTAAACATGATATGTGTACTAATGCCATCCTCCTCCTCCTACCCCCTCCCACCCTCCCTCCTCCCTCCCTCCCTCCTCTTCCCTCCTCTACAGTGCTCTTGTAGGCCTAAGAACACTGCATTATTTTGCTGTAGGGTAAAAATTAACTTAGCTTTTAAGTGCTTGAGCCATACATAGAACAGAGAGCCATACAGACAGCATTTTGAGAGCCATACAGAGACAGAGAGCCATACAGACAGAGAGAAGACCATACCATACAGAGAGAGCACATATACAGACAGAGCCATACAGACAGAGACTATACAGACAGAGTGGAAGAGAGCCATATACAGACAGAGAGCCATGAGCCATACAGACAGAGAGCCATACAGACAGAGAGCCATACAGACAGAGAGCCATACAGAGCCATACAGACAGAGAGAGCCATACAGACAGAGACAGACAGAAGCCATACAGACAGAGAGCCATACAGACAGAGCCATACAGACAGAGAGCCATACAGAGAGCCATACAGACAGAGAGCCATACAGACAGAGAGAGAGAGAGCCAGAGAGACCACAGACCATACAGACCATACAGATACAGAGAGAGACAGAGATACAGACAGACAGAGCCACAGACAGAGCATACAGACAGAGAGCCATACAGACCATACAGACAGAGCCATACAGACAGAGAGCTATACAGACAGAGAGCCATACAGACAGAGAGCCAGACAGAGACAGAGAGAGCCATACAGACAGAGAGCCATACAGACAGAGAGCTATACAGACAGAGCCATACAGACAGAGAGCCATACAGACAGAGAGAGCCATACAGACAGAGAGACCATACAGACAGAGAGCCATCATACAGACAGAGAGCCATACAGACAGAGAGCATACAGACAGAGAGCCATACAGACAGAGAGAGACATAGACAGAGAGCCATACAGACAGAGAGCCACACAGAGATATACAGACAGAGAGAGCCATACAGACAGAGAGAGCCATACAGACAGAGAGCTATACAGACAGAGCCATACAGACAGAGAGCATACAGATAGTAGACAGAGAGAGCCATACAGACAGAGAGCCACACAGACAGAGACACAGACAGAGAGACAGACATACAGACAGAGAGCCATACAGACAGACAGACAGAGAGCATACAGACAGAGAGCCATACAGACAGAGAGCCATACAGACAGAGAGCCATACAGAGAGACAGAGAGCCATACAGACAGAGAGCATACAGACAGAGAGCCATACAGACAGAGAGCATACAGACAGAGAGAGACAGAGAGCCATACAGACAGAGAGACCATACAGACAGAGAGCCATACAGACAGAGAGAGCCATACAGACAGAGAGCCAGACAGACAGACAGAGACATACAGACAGAGAGCCATACAGACAGAGAGCCATACAGACAGAGAGCCATACAGACAGAGAGCCATACAGACAGAGCCATACAGATAGAGAGCCATACAGACAGAGAGCCATACAGACAGAGCCATACAGATAGAGAGCCATACAGACAGAGAGCCATACAGACAGAGAGCCATACAGACAGACAGACAGACAGACATAAAAACATACACAGAGACAAACAGGCAGACAAACAGAGACATACAGATAGATAGACAGCCAAAACTGACAGACAGACAGACAGACAGCAACAGCAGGCGATAAGTGGCGGTATACATTATACACACAGGGCCAGGAAGCTGTGAACGGCTCCTTCAGGTAAGATATTATTAATGTACAGCGACGGAACACGGGAACCTGATTAAGAATTAAGTCCTTTATCTGACTCTGTTTATGACTCTCTCTCTCTCTCTCCGGAAGTCCATTTCTGGCCTAAGACTACACAAGCCTTCACGTTTGCCTCCACGTCCAACAACTGTGTGGGTGTTTGTGTGGGTGGGTGTGTGTGTGTGTGTGTGTGTGTGTGTTTGCGTGGGTGTTTGTGTGTGTGGGTATTAGTCTGTGTGTGTGGATGCTAGTCTGTGTGTCTGTGTGGATGTTAGTCAGTGTAGCCATTTGTCTGTATGTCTGTGTGTCTATCGAAGAGACAAAAAGATAAATGAAAACAATGAAATAAATCACACAAATAAACAACAAATATATCAGACTACACTATTTACAAAAACAATGTCGACAAAATTACCTTATTAATTAGGTTAAAAGTAGACCATTGTACAGGTAATAAATTAATGGGTTTTTCAACGTGTCATATGTCAGATGTTAATGAGATAAACACAATGTAAAATAAACCCGAAATCCCATCATGGTTTATAAATAATATTCTCACTGACTAACTGACTGACTGAGAGATTTTTTCCCCTGCGAGGCTGACTAAGGGGAATTGTATACACCAGCCAGGGAGGAGACAGAGGTACAGGAGGTAGAATAACAATTGTCAAGGGAGAAATCTACAGTGGCGAGATGGAAGGAATCAGTTATGAGGGGGAGAGAGGTAGGGAAGGTGGGAGGGAGGGAGAGAGAGGGGGAGGGAAAGAGGAAGGGGGGAAAGAAGGGAGGGGGCTCACATACTGTCCAAACTCAGGCAAACTCTGGTAGACGGTCAAGGTTACTGTCAAGCATCAACAAAATCCATCAACACATGAACAAGTTATTAAAGTCATCCACGAAGGAGAGACCCACGAGACACCTTCAAGACGATACGAGGAACACTATATTAACCAGTGGCGGCTCGTGCATAGGGCTGCAGTCCCCCCCAGACACTCACTGCCAGGTGTATGATTCCTTTAGAGAGAGAGCTGAATAATACACTACCAACAAATATATCATTTTATATGTTATTTAATTATTTTCAATACGTTGCTAAGTGAATTTTCATTAAAATCAGACCAAAATTTTAGTTACTTTCATAGTTGCTGTCAATGGTGTACGATTCATGTCTGTTATCGCCGCCGCCGCTGCACTCAGTCTCGTACAACGTGTGGACGGTGTGGTTAAATCGTGCTTTCTTTAATTACCCTTTGACGATGGAAAATCGAGTGAAGTATTTGCAAAACATCAACTTTTCCCAGCTGAGATTAAATGAAAAGACTGAAATCAAAGCAAGAGGAAGACCTACACCAGTTTTATCCATTCAACAGAACAGTACAAGCAGGAACAAAGAATATACACGCCAGTTTAACATGAGTGTTTATGGCTCTGTGGTTGTGACGAGGCAAATACTTTATTCTGCTTATTGTTTGGTGGGGACTCGGCATGGACGAAAAGTGGTGTGACTGACTTGAGGCATTTGCCACAGAAAATAGTGAAACATGAGCAGTCAGCCAAACATATGAATAACATGATTAATTTATCGTTGCCCTGGGAATTCGTGGACATCAACTACAACTCATACCTGAGGTAGGTCAAATTTGTGTATCCTACTGTTGTGTGAGGCTTGCAGTCCCTCCATTTTATTTTTCACGAGCCGCCAGTGATATTAATACTGAAATAATAATAATAATGATAATAATAATAATAATAATAATAATAATAACAATAATAATAATAATAATAATAATAATAATAATAATAATAATAATAATAATAATTCGCACACTTACCTTACTGAGAAACACATATTCATCACCTCACACTGACGTAACATTTCACTCTCAAATTCTCACTTTTTATATAACTTGTCACTTTTTCTTTCACTAGGTACAATAAAAATATGATTAATTACTAATGGTGCTGCTGTATTAATGTTAAGAGTCACAGCATGGGAGAAAAGTTAACAGCTCCCTTTAATAAACAAAAACTACCACTGTACCTTTATCACTTAAATGTCTTCTCACTGAGTCGTTGCCGGGGAATATATTGTCTCGCAATTTCCAACGAGTATTCCTGTAGTCGATAATTACACTGAAAACTCCTTAGAGTATTTATTACCAGGTATTTATAAGGTAAATGTTCACGAAGGCGGACAATCACTGATGACTCTTAGGCTGTGGCTGTCTGCTGGGTCAAACACATCTTTTGTCATTTGAATTACCAAGAAAATAAACACAAAAATATTTAAGAAAGTCATTGTCTCTAACGTCAAGAAAAGTGTATAGTATTTAAAATGAATAAATAATGCCGTTAAGGAATACTGACGCATAAAAACAAATATTATGAACGTTAATCCTGAGATGAGTTGGCGAGGAGGAGTGTTCCTATTTTTTACGACTGGTCCAAATATTCATCGGTAACTTAACCTTTTCTTGCGCTTATGTAAGTATTTGTGTACATTTTTTTTTCCATTTTTAATTTAATTTAAAGTTATTGCAAAAAAATATTACCCTTAGAGTGACAATTAAAAAAAAAAAAATATGACCCAACAGACAGCCATGTCTATTATCAGTTACCGACTCCGTGAACATTTTCCTTATAAATTACTGGTGATAAATACTCTGAGGAGTTTTCAGTGTAATTATCAACTACAAGAATGTTCATAGGAAGTTATGAAACAATACATTCTCCCAGCAAAGACTCAGAAAGCTATATAAGTGATAAAGATACAATGCTATTGAGTGTTTACCGAAGATGCCATTGTGTGAGGCGAGACGTCACCACCAGGCTCACCACACCACCTGCCTGTGAGTTACTTGTTATACGTAAACCCATTAACTTATTTTATTTTATTATTGCTCAGTGATAAAATGTGTCTCTCAGTAAGGAAAGTATGCTAGGGGAAGGTAGAGACGAGGATAGATGGATGAAATTATAAACATTAAGGAATTAGTTAAAACAGCTCAAGAACGTTTAGAGTGGAGGACTGTGGTGGCCATCCTTGACGACGGTATTCTGATATACTATTTAATGTATAAACTTGTATTGAAAATGTTGTATTATGTATTGATTTAGAATATTTAATTATTTCAGACATATTTTTAGTGTATTATTATTATTATTAAAATTATTATTATTATTATTATTATTATTATCATTAATATTATTATTGTTGTTGTTATTATTATTATTATTATTATTAGTAGTAGTAGTAGTAGTAGTAGTAGTAGTAGTAGTTATTGTTGTTTTTGTTGACGTTAGGTTAATAATTATTCCAGTACTATTATTCTCTTGCACATATTTCTCGTATTGGTATTATCACGTCTTTCATGTGTGACGTAATTACTCCGCCTTCCTTTTCTCACTCCCTCCCTCCAACTCCCACTCCCTCCTAGAAATACACTCTCTCAATCTCCCCTCCTACACTCCTCTCTCCCTTCCATCATCCCTCCCACCTTCCCTCCCCCTCTCTCTCCCTCCCTCCCACCTTCCCTCCCCCTCTCTCTCCCTCCCTCCACCTTCCCATCCCCTCTCTCTCCTCCCTCCCACCTTCCCTCTCTCCTCTCCCCTCCCCTCCCTTCCCTCACCTCTCTCTCCCTCCCTCCCACCTTCCCTCCCTCTCTCTCCCCTCATCCACTTATTCCTTCACCTCGCCTGTAGTTCTCCTTAACAATTTTTTCTCTCTCCCTCCTGTACCTCTGTCCTTACTCCCTGGCTGGTGTCCCATACAGTCCTTCCCTTACATACAATTTCTCCTACTCTCTCTCTCTCTCTCTCTCTCTCTCTCTCTCTCTCTCTCTCTCTCTCTCTCTCTCTCTCTCTGCTTCCCCCCACCACAGTACCCTTCTCCCCACCCACAGGAATCCCCTCCCCCACCATTTAACCCCCCCAGCCATGTATCTCACTTTAGCGGGTTACACTTCCGGATTATTTCTGGCTCGGTGATTAACGCCGCCCATAAACGGGACAGTGTGCTGCCATCTGCCATGCTGGAGGTGTGGCAGTAGGAGCTGGGGAAGGAGTAGCTGTAGAAGGAGTAGTAGCAGTAGTAGTAATAGTAGTAGTAGTAGTAGTAGTAGTAGTAGTAGTAGTAGTAGCATAGAGACGTGAAAGTAGGAGTAGTAAATTGTCGTAAGGGAAGTGGCAGGGGAAGTAAGGGAAGGTAACAGGGAAAGTAGCACTGCCACTGCCACCTCCCCTTACTACCTACCATTAATTCTACTGCCACTTCCTCACCTCCTGCTACTTCCCCTGTTACCTACCATAATAAACTAGGAAAGAATAGCCCAAAGCACCATCTAAATAGACAAATGAACTAGCAGAAAATAGCAGGAATAGCAGCACCACTTCACCCACGCTCAATGTTAACAGATGTTTGCAATATGAAAAAGGAAAAGCTTTCTTCTTCACCTGCCAGACGAGGTTGGTTAAGTTTTTGTATGGAGAGAGAGAGAGAGAGAGAGAGAGAGAGAGAGAGAGAGAGAGAGAGAGAGGTAGTGTTTTAGGTTAGGTTAGGTTGTATTTTATCTCATGCATAACCAGATAAATTCTCAGTCCATTTGAGTATTATTAACGACAGCTTTTGGTCACCACTGTACTAAGAAAAAACAAAATTTTTACCTAAGAAAACAACAACAAAAATCCTTCATAGAGTCACGAGTATATTTTTTGTTTAAGAAAATTATAAACAAAGAAAAAAAGATTATTTTCCCGTAACATTTCTGTGTGAATGTGATGAAGAAAAAACTGAAAGAAAGACAGAAAGAAAGAAAGAAAGAAAGAAAGAAAGAAAGAAAGAACGCCACGTAAAGTTTTCTTCGCTGTTGCCGTTTTAAAGAAAAATAACAAATACGAAAGTTATGTCAAATTTATTTCTTTAAGTTTTTTCTTCTAAAGTTGAATGATATTTTTTTATGTGTGTGTGTGTGTGTGTGTGTGGCAAGGAGTTTGATTTTCTGTAAAATTATTCGGATAATTGTTTATTTTTTGTGAGTTTAATCTGATAATATTGACAATTACTTTTTCTCTGGGAATAAATACACACACACACACACACACACACACACACACACACACACATACACACATACCTTTCTCTTTCTCAGTTTCTCTCTTTTTCCCTTTCTGTTGTCTCTCTCTCTAACATTGTATCCTTTCTCTCTTTCAAATATTCTCTCTCTCTCTCTCTCTCTCTCTCTCTCTCTCTCTCTCTCTCTCTCTCTCTCTCTCTCTCTCTCTCTCTCTCTCTCTCTCTCTCTCTCTCTCTCTCTCTCACCCAACCAACCGCTTACGGCCAAAATTTCTATACTCGACAAAAGATTTCTAAGTCGCTAAGAGTTCAGGAAAATCAGTTTGGTCGCCTCATGAATATATAATTTACAGATTGGGTCAACACAAGTTTGTCCTGATTCATAGTTTTTTTTTTGTCATTCATTTATTTATTTTATATTTTTTTTTGTAATGTCACGCACAGGTTTGTCCCAATTCGATTTTTTTATTTTTTTCTTTCTTTCTTTTTTTTCTTTCTTTTTTCATTATTTCTTTCTTTCTTTCTTTCTTTCTTTCTTCTTTCTTTCTTTCTTAATTCTTTCTTTCTTTCTTTCTTTCACTGCCACACCTGGTTAATTTACCTTAACATTAACCATGTGACTTATTACTAACCTAATCTAATATAGCTAAGTTTAATCTAATCTAACCTAACCTAATCTAATCTACTCTAATCTAACTTAATTAACCTAACTTAATCTAACCTACTTAACCTAACCTAACCTAACCGAACCTTCAGGCGATCCGACAGTGGAAATATGGAGGAAGACACGATTGTATTTTATAATGTGTGTGTGTGTGTGTGTGTGTGTGTGTGTGTGTGTGTTTGTGTGTTTGTGTGTGTGTGTGTGTGTGTTTGTGTGTGTGTGTGTGTGTGTTTGTGGGTTGGTTGTATGTATTTTGGTAATATGTGAGAGATGAGAGGAATATTGATAAGTGTAAGGAGAGAGAGAGAGAGAGAGAGAGAGAGAGAGAGAGAGAGCAAGAATGAATAAAAGGACAGACAGAGAGACAAACAGAATCAAACAAACAAAAAGAAAAAGAAACAGAGAGGGGAGGAAACACACACACACACACACACACACACACACACACACACACACACACACACACAATGAGCACCTCCCTGGCATCCATGGGTACACCTCCACTCATCATGGTCCTTCCTGGCACCCCTGCCACCCAATTTGCACCCCTACTGCTACAATTTGGCACCCACTGATACCATTTCTTTCACATCCCTGGCACCATTCCTAGTACCCTCCTGATACTATACTGGCACCCTTCCTGACACTACCTGACCACCCTCTGCTGCTCTGGCACTCAATTATACCCAGACACTTCCCGAGCACCGCCATGGCAACATCCTAGCATCATGCAGCACCATCCCAGCACCACCATGGCACCATCCAAGCAAGGCCATGGCACCATCCTAGCACCACCATGGCACCATCACACCACCATGGCACCATCCAAGCAAGGCCATGGCACCATCCTAACATCACCATGGCACCATCCTAGCACCACCGGCACCATCCTGCACCACCATGGCACCATCTAGCACCACCATGGCACCATCCTAGCATCACCATGGCACCATCCTAGCATCACCAGCACCATCTAGCACCACCAGCACCATCCTAGCACCACCAGCACCATCCTACCACCATGGCACCATCCTAGCATCACCATGGCACCATCTACATCACCTAGCACCATCCCAGCATCACCATGGCACCATCCTGGCACCTGGCACCATCCTAGCACCACCATGGCACATCCTAGCACCACCTGGCACATCCCAGCACCACCATGGCATCATCCAGCACCATCATGGCATCCTAGCATACCATGGCACCATCCTAGCACCACCATGGCACCATCCCTAGCACCACCATGGCACCATCCTAGCACCATCATGGCACCATCCCACACCACCATGGCACCATCCTAGCACCACCATGGCACCATCCTAGCACCACCGAGCACCATCCTAGCACCATCATGGCACCATCCTAGCACCACCATGGCACCATCCTAGCACCACCATGGCACCATCCTCAGCACCACCATGGCACCATCCTAGCATCACCATGGCACCATCCTAGCACCACCATGGCACCATCCCTGCTCACCACCAGCGCACCATCCTAGCACCACCATGGCACCATCCTAGCACCATCATGGCACCATCCTACATCCAGCAGCACCATCCTAGCATCACCATGGCACCATCCTAGCACCATGGCACCATCCAGCACCACCCCATCACCCCATCCTGCCATCCCACCACCAGCACCATCCTACACCACCATGGCACCATCCAGCACCACCATGGCATCCTGCCACCCTGGCACCATCCTAGCACCACCGGCTGCATCTACACCATGGCACCATCCTAGCACCACCAGCGGCACCATCTAGCACCACCATGGCACCATCCCAGCACCACCATGGCACCATCCTAGCACCACCATGGCACCATCCTAGCACCACCATGGCACCATCCTAGCACCACCATGGCACCATCCTAGCACCACCATGGCACCATCCTAGCATCACCATGGCACCATCCTAGCACCACCATGGCACCATCCTAGCACCACCATGGCACCATCCCACGCTGGCACCATCCGCACCACCGAGCACCATCCTAGCACCACCATGGCACCATCCTAGCATCACCATGGCACCATCCTAGCACCACCGGCACCATCCTGCGCACCACTGCACCATCCTAGCACCACCAGCACCATCCTAGCACCACCATGGCACCATCCTCAGCATCACCATGGCACCATCTAGCACCGCAGCACCATCCAGCATCACCGCGCCATCCTAGCACCACCATGGCACCATCCTAGCACCACCATGGCACCATCCTAGCAGCCACCATGGCACCATCCTAGCACCACCATGGCACCATCCTGGCACCACCATGGCACCATCCTGGCACCACCATGGCACCACCAGCACCACCATGGCACCATCCTAGCACCACCATGGCACCATCCTAGCACCACCATGGCACCATCCTAGCACCACCATGGCACCATCCTAGCACCACCAGCACCATCCCTGCACCACCATGGCACCATCCTAGCACCACCAGCACCATCCCGCATCACCATGGCACCATCCTGCACCACCATGGCACCATCCCAGCACCACCGCTGTCGCACCATCCTAGCACCACCATGGCACCATCCTAGCACCACCATGCACCATCCCAGCACCACCGCGGCGCTCCTAGCACCACCGCACCATCCTAGCACCACCATGGCACCATCCTGGCACCACCATGGCACCATCCTAGCACCACCATGGCACCTCCTAGCACCCCATGGCACCATCCTGGCATCACCATGGCACCATCCTAGCACCACCATGGCACCATCCTAGCACCACCATGGCACCATCCTGGCACCCCTTTCAGACACTTTTTCACAGAACAAATGGAAACAAAAATTGACTTAGTTGACTTGTTTGTTTTTTGAGTGTGTGAAAATGACTGGACACACACACACACACACACACACACACACACACACACACACACACACACACACACACACACACACACACACACACACACTAATTCATATTTTGTTTTTCGTTATTCCTAAAATGGATAATTCTCATTTTTTTTTATCTATTTATGCATTAATCTGTTTATCTGCTTATTTTTATCCATCCATGTATATTCTGCTGATACATTACTTTGTGTGTATGTATGTATGTATGTATGTGTCTATCTATCTATGTATCAATCTATCTATCTATCTTTAGTCACCTAACTCAGGGCCATCCAGTCAGAGTGCAATTTCAGTCTACTTTTTTTCCCCAGTTGAACTTCCCCCTCCTAGTAACAGTATACACTCTAGACCATCCTTGGGAAGAATCAGATATCAAAGGAAGAAATAGTCAAGGATGGGTTTATTTATTTTATTTAACTGTAATTTAAACACACACACACACACACACACACACACACACACACACACACACACACACACACACACACACACACACACACACACATATATATATATATTAAATTATGAGTCGGAATTAAAAGTCTATTTCGTCACAATTTGTTCATATTTGTGTTTTTACCAGTTTATTGCATGATGCATTTGGGTCTAGTGAGAGAGAGAGAGAGAGAGAGAGAGAGAGAGAGAGAGAGTATAGTATCTTCTTTCCCTTTACAAAACTTCAAACTTCTGGGATTTTCCACTTGGACGAGGGTTTGTGTGGTGGCCGGTAGAAATTTTGGTCCAATTTCATATAAGTTTTTTTTTCTTTTGTGATTTTTATGTCCTGTGAAGGTTTTTTTTGGGGGAATTTGGTTTTAATGTAACTTTTTATGAAGTAGTTTTGGGTGAATTTGTCTTTGGGATTTTATTTTTGAAGTAGTTGGTTTTGTGTGGTTTAATTTGGGTGTTGATTTTTTGTATTGGGTGGTTTTAGTATTTTGGATTTAATGTGTGTTTTATATGTGTGTTTTAATGTGTGTTTTATGTGTGTTTTATGTGTGTTTTAAGTGTGTTTTAATGTGTTTGTGTGTTTTTGTGTGTTTTAGTAGTGTGTTTTATGTGTGTTTTAATGTGTGTTTTATGTGTGTTTTATGTGTGTTTTATGTGTGTTTTAATGTGTGTTTTATGTGTGTTTTATGTGTTTTATGTGTTTTTTATGTGTGTTTATGTGTTTTAATGTGTGTTTTATGTGTGTTTTATGTGTGTTTTAATGTGTGTTTTAATGTGTGTTTTATGTGAGTTTTATGTGTTTTTGTGTTTTGTGCCTTTGCTTTGGGGAAGAAGTATGTATGTTATATATATGTGTATGTATGTTTGGAATTTAATTTTGTACGGTATTCTGATAGTGGTTTTTTCTGATGTATTGATACGGTTTTATTCATCGTGGTGTACATAACTTAGTGTACATGATTTGGTGTACATGACTTGGTGTACATGACTTGATGTACATGACTTGGTGTACATGACTTGGTGTACATGAACTGGTGTACATGACTTGGTGTACATGACTTGGTGTACATGATTTGGTGTACATGACTTGGTGTACATGACTTGGTGTACATGACTTGGTGTACATGATTTGGTGTACATGAACTGGTGTACAAGAGCAGGTGTACAAAAATAAACACTCTTCTCTACGGCCAGGAATCGAACCAGTGAGTTGTCGTCTTCCAAGCCATAACTCCAACAAAAGCTTACTTGTCATTCAAGCCCGGGGGTCGAACCAGTGAACCCCCAGGACAGGAAGCGAACGTTTTATCCGCTCTGCCACCGCACAAACACGCCATAGACTTATAAAGCTAATTCAAGTGTACAGTTGAGGAAGTTACTAATGTACTGAATATTGTACCCTGAAAAAGAGAGAGAGAGAGAGAGAGAAAAGAGAGGTTAAGGAGGAAGATAGAGAAAGATTAGTTTTAAGGAAGAAGTGAGAGAGAGAGAGAGAAAGAGAGAGAGAGAGAGAGAAAGATAGAGAAAGAGAGGAAAATAATGCAACGAGATCGAACAGCTTCCAGGAATTCAGCGGAGGATTGATTGTGTCTCTCTCCTTTGTCGGTGGTGGTGTCATTACTCACAGTGAGGGCCTCTCTCTCTTTTTTGTGGTATTTGGTATACTTTGTCTTCCGTCCTCACACACACACACACACACACACACACACACACACACACACACACACACACACACACACACACACACACACACACACACACACACTATAGCTAGCCCTAGTGGTGGTACACAGGGTATTAGTATAACCTTTGAAGTGGCTATTTTACTATTGACAGCCAACGTCACACTCAACCTGAGGCTTATCCAGTACCTCGGTATTCAGGATAGATATTGATGTATTGATAGAGGCAAATAGCTATCCCCATTCCTTCCCCCCCTACCCCCTAACCTAACCTAACCTCCTCCCTCCACCTCCCCGTATGTTTAAATAGCAGTAGATTGTTGTTTGGTGGGGAGATAATAGCAGGAAGAGAGAGATCTATTGGCTAGTAGTGTGAGGAATAAAGGTGGGGAGAGAACAGAGAAGGTAGGGAGAGATGGAGGGGAGAGATGGAGGGTAGGGGAGAAGAAGGTAGGAATGGGAGATAGGGAGGAGGGAGAGAAGGAAACAAAGATGGAAGGGAGGGAGGGACGGTCGGAAGGAGAGGAAGATGAAGGGGTAGGAGATATGAAGGAGAGGTAAGAAACAGGAAGTAAGGAGGGAAGGGGAGTAGAGAAAAGGGAAAAGGAGGAAGGTAAGAGATGGAAAAAGGAAGGAAGGAAACTGAAGTAGAGGAACAGGGAGAGGAAAGAAACAGGAAGAGAGGAATAGGAAGAGGGGGAATTGGGGAAATGAGAGAGAGAGGTAGGAAAGAGGAGGAGAGGAACAAGGAAGAAATAAGGAGGGATGAACACCGATGAAACAAGGAGATAAGAAAATACCGAAGAGTCAGTGATAAAGTGTGTGATAGGAAGGGAGGAAGGGGGTGGAGGAGGAGGGAGACGGGAGGGAGAGGGAAATGGAAAGAAAGGATGGAGAATGGTGTAAGTGAGTAAAGGCGTGGCAGAGGAGAAAGAGAGAAAGGGGAGGAGGAGAGGGAGGAGGAAGAAGAAATGGGAGAGAAGATTGGTAAGGAAGAGGTTGAAGAGAAAGAATTTTGAGAGAAAGGAAGAAGAGAAGAGAGAGTGAAGAGAGGGAGAGAGAGAAGTGAGAATAAAGAGAGGGAGAAATTTAGTCTTTACTCTTGTTATTTTCTTTATTCTTTAATTTCCTGTTCATCTGTCTACCTCTTTCTTTTTTCTTTTTCTCTCTCTCTCTCTCTCAGGCCACAACAGAGAAGGTTCTCATGGTGTAGACGGCCTCTGTTTTTTGGTGAGCTTGTGAACGATCACGAACGGCTAGGATCAAATAGCGAGGAGGAACTATTACACTACAGGAGAGAGAGAGAGAGAGAGAGAGAGAGCACATTAAATTCATACGAACACACACACACACACACCATCAATAATGCCTGTTTTAAATATATGTCATTCTTATTATGTCCCTCAGCAGCCAATATAAACATACTCCGAGGTGAGAGTATTTGTTTGTCAGTGATTTATGTGTGTGTGTGTGTGTGTGTGTGTGTGTGTGTGTGTGTGTGGTGTGTGCTTGTGCGTGTGTGTGTGTGTGTGTCAATTAATTAACCTGGTCAGTTGGTTTCCTGTTACACGACCACCGCGATTTTGACGGATGTTGGCGTAATTGACGGGAATGTAGACAGTAATATTGACAGAAAGACGGGTGTTGAGGGAGAAATACTGACAGATATTTGACAGAGAAATATTTATTAGATGAGGAATTTTGAGTTATATGATAAACAGACAGTTATATATCACAGAGAGACGGAGACGGGTGTGAGACGGGGAATATTGACAGTAATATGACAGAGAGATGGAGGTTGAGGGAGGAATATGACAGGTAATTATTTATTAGACAGGGAATATTGACAGTAATATTACAAAAAGACAGATGCATATCATAGAGACGGAGACAGGTATGAGACGGGGAATGTTAACAGAGAAATGACAGATAGTCTTTACAAGTACATGACGGACAGATAAAGGAATATATAAAAATGACGGGACATGATAGACAGGTAGACAGGTAGACAAACGACTATGGCTGAGACGGAGGAATAGACAGGTAAATGAAGAGGACTATGGACAGACAGACACTACTATGACGGAGTGACAGACAGAAATAGACGGGTTTATTAGAATGGTTATGATAGATGGACAGACAGACAGACAAACAGACAGATAGTCAGAGAGACAGGCAGACAGAGATAGATAGATAGAGAGGGACAGACAGACAGACAGACAGACAGACAGACAGACAGACAGAAAGACAGACAGGCAAACAGACAAAACAGAGAGAGAGAGAGACAGAAAGACAGAAACCGATAGACAGATGGACAAACACAGACAGAAAAACAGACAGACAGACACAGAGAAACAGACAGACAGACAGACAGGGAGGGAAGAACACGGAACTACCTGTCGGGGTTTCAGAGTCACACCTGTTAATTAAAAGCGACAATATTTCCAGGTGTTCGTCAGGTTAACTCCCACCTACTCTTACTTTCCCTTTGTCTCTCTTATTCTCTCCCTTTCTCCTCTTTTTTTTGTTCTCTTATTTCTCTTAGTCTCCCTTTCTTTTTTTTCTTTTTTTGTATTTTTTCGTTTTAGGCTTTTTCTTCTTCTTTATCAGGTATTATTTATGTATTTTACTCTCTCTTCCTTGTCAGCCATTACCGTTGTCTTCTTTGCTTACGAAGACGAACAGGAGGAGGAGGAAGAAGAGGAAGAAGGGGAGGAGGAGGAGGATGGGGTAAAAGGGGAAGAGGAGGAGGAGGAGGAGGGAGGAGGGAGAGGAGCAGGAGGAAGAGGAGTTGGAATAAGAGGAGGTTGAATAGAAGGAGGAGGAGGAGGAAGATAAATGAGGGAAAAGTAAGGACAAGAACAGAATGATGATGACGTGAAATCAGAGAGAGAGAGAGTGAGAAGAAGTGGGAGGTTGGAGAGAGGAATGAGAGGAAGAATGAATACTGGAGAGGGGTGAGTGGGTGGTGAGGAGGGAGAGAAGGTAATAGTATGGTAGACAGACAGACAGACGGACGGAAAGACAGACAGACAGACAACAGACAGACGGACGGAAAGACAGACAGACAGACAGACAGACAGACGGAAAGACAGACAGACAGACAGACAAATGAATAGACAAACGGATAGACTGACAGGCAGTTAAATAGGCAGACAAATGGACAGATAGACAGACAGACAGACAGACAGACCTGACAGACAGACCTGACAGACAGGCCTTAACCCAGAGAGTATAAAAATATCCCAAGTCGATAACAACAACATCCTTCCAACCTAAATAGCATCGTCTTGTTCAACCTACGAGAGAGAGAGAGAGAAGAGAGAGAGAGAGAGAGAGAGAGAGAGAGAGAGAGAGAGAGAGAGGGGAGGGAGGAAGGGGAGGAGAGGGGGAGAGAGAGAGAGAGAGAGAGAGAGAGGGAGAGAGGGAGAGAGGAGAGAGAGAGAGAGAGAGAGAGAGGGGGTGATAGGTCTTTGGAGAGATATTTCTAGGCTGGTCTTCCTAAACAACAGGAAAGAGATACGGACGACCTCAGTCAATCAATTTTCCTCCTGAAAATAAGAAAAAAATATATAAAATTTTGTTGAGTCTCTGTCAGGTGATGTGATCAGGGTGTGTTGGGGGTGGAGGGTGGAGGGTGTGTGGAGGGGGTGGAGGGTGTGGAGGGAGGGGTGGAGAGGGTGTGTGGAGGGGTGGAGAGGGTGTGGAGGGTGGAGGGGGTGTGTGGAGAGGTGGAGAGGGGTGTGGGGGTGGAGGGGTGTGGAGGGGTGGAGAAGGGGTGTGGAGGGTGGAGGCGTGTGTGGAGGGGTGGAGAGGGTGTGGAGGGTGGAGGGTGTGGAGGGTTGGAGAGGGGGTGTGGAGGGTGGGAGAGGGGGGTGTGGAGGGGTGGAGAGGGGGTGTGGAGGGAGGTGGGTGGAGGGTGTGGAGGGGTGGGGAGGGGTGTGGAGGGTGGAGAGCGGGTGTGGAGGGTGGAGAGGGGTGTGGAGGGGTGGAGAGGGGGTGTGGAGGGGTGGAGAAGGGGTGGTGTGGAGGGGAGGTGGGGTGGGAGAGAGGGGGTGTGGGAGGGGTGAGAGAGGGGGTGTGGAGGGGTGGAGAGGGTGTGGAGGGTTGGAGGGGGTGTGTGGAGAGGGTGTGGAGGGTGGAGAGGGGGTGTGGAGGGTGGAGAGGGGTGTGGAGGAGGTGGAGAGGGGTGTGGAGGGTGGAGAGGGGTGTGGAGGGGGTGGAGAGGGGTGTGGAGGGGTGGAAGGAGGTGTGAGGGAGGGGGTGGAGAGGGGGGTGTGGAGGGTGGAAAGTGGGTGTGGAGGGAGGGAGTGGGTGTGGAGGGAGGTGGGGGGAGGGGTGTGGAGGGTGGAGAGGGGGTGTGGAGGAGTGGAGAGGGGGGTGTGGAGGAGGTGGAGGTGTGTGTGGAGGAGGTGGGGGAGGGGTGTGGAGGGTGGAAGGGTGTGGAGGGGTGGAGAGGGGGTGTGGAGGAGGGGGTGGAGAGGGTGTGGAGGAGGGTGGAGAGGGGTGTGGAAGAGGTGGAGAGGGGGTGTGGAGGAGAGGGGAGAGGGGTGTGGAGAAGAGGGGACAGGGTGGGAAAAAGTAAGGAATGAGAGAAGTGGGGAGGAGATGGTTAATGGGTTGAAAATAGAGGAGAGAAGGAGAAGAGAGGTGAGGGAGGGGAAAGAGGGTAGGGGTGAGCGTGGAGTGGGAAGGGACGAGAGGGAGGAGGAGAGGAACAGGATTAGGAGGTGGGTAGGGAAGGAATGGGAGGAGGTGGGGATTGAAAAAAGGGGCGGGGAATGAGGAAGGGGATGGGGGAAAGGGGCGGGGAATGAGGAAGGAGTGAGGATAAGTGAGTCGGGAGGGTGGGGAGAGAGAGATAGGGAATGAGGAACGGGTGGGGAGACATACGGAAGGGAAGAGAAAGGAAAGGAAGGTTTTGTTGCAGAAGAGACACTGAATTTATGGGATATTTTCGAGTTTGTTTCCTCCTGTAATATTTATCCCAGATTGGATCACTCTTATGTCTTGTTATGAAGGGAAATGTATAGACGTGTGTGTGTGTGTGTGTGTGTGTGTGTGTGTGTGTGTGTGTGTGTGTGTGTGTGTGTGTGTATAAATATAAACACAAACAAACAAACACACAAGAACAATATCATCTAAAGGAAGAGAAATCGATAGTGTGTTTACTATCTCCTTTAACTTATAGTGAC
>NW_024714591.1:105000-117500 GCF_018991925.1 Homarus americanus
GTTAAGTGTTTGTTGCTTTTATACAGTATGTCACCAGTCTTATTCCGTGTTAATATGTGAAGTAAACGTTTGTGTTAAAGAGTGTTTTGTTGCGTTATACAGTATGTCACCGGTGTTATTCCGTGTTAATAATATGTGAAGTAAACGTTTGTGTTAAGTGTTGTTGCTTTATACAGTATGTCACCAGTGTTATTCCGTGTTAATATGTGAAATGCGTTTGTGTTAAGTGTTTTGTTGCGTTATATACAGTATGTCACCGAGTGTTATTCGTGTTAATATGGCCAAGTAAACGTTTGTGTTAAAGTGTTTGTTGCGTTATACAGTATGTGTCACCGGTGTTATTCCCGTGTTAATATGGCAAGTAAACGTTTGTGTTAAGAGATGTTTGTTGCTTTATACAGTATGTCACCAGTGTTATTCCGTGTTAATATGTGGAAGTAAACGTTTGTGTTAAAGTGTTTGTTTGCGTTATACAGTATGTCACCGAAGGTGTTATTCGTGTTAATATGTGAGGTAAACGTTTGTGTTAAAGTGTTTGTTGCGTTAGTATGTCGCAGGTGTTATTCCAGTATTATATGTGATAAACGTTTGTGTTAAAGTGTTTGTTGTTGCTTTTATACAGTATGTCACGGTGTTATTCCGTGTTAATATGTGAAGTAAACGTTTGTGCTAAGAAGTGTTTGTTGCTTTTATACAGTATGTCTTAGTGTTATTCCGTGTTAATATGTGAAGTAAACGTTTGTGTTAAAGTGTTTAATTTGCGTTATCACTGATATGTCACAGTGTTATTCCGTGTTAATATGTGAAGTAAACGTTTGTGTTAAAAGTGTTTTGTTGCGTTATACAGTATGTCACGGTGTTATTCCGTGTTATATGTAAGTAAACGTTTGTGTTAAAGTGTTTGTTGCGTTATACAGTATGTCACCAGTGTTATTCCGTGTTAATATGTGAGTAAACGTTTGTGTTAAAAGTCATTTGTTGCGTTATACAGTATGTCTCACCAGTGTTATTCCGTGTTAATATGTGAGGTAACGTTTGTTAAAGTGTTTGTTGCGTTATACAGTATGTCACCAGGTGTTATTCCGTGTTAATATGTGAGGTAAACGTTTGTGTTAAGAGTGTTTGTTGCGTTATACAGTATGTCACCAGTGTTATTCCGTGTTAATATGTGAAGTAAACGTTTGTGTTAAAGTGTTTTGTTGCGTTATACAGTATGTCACAGTGTTATTCGTGTTAATATGTGGAGTAAACGTTTGTGTTAAAGTGTTTGTTGCGTTATACAGTATGTCACCGGTGTTATTCGTGTTAATATGTGGTAAACGTTTGTGTTAAAGTGTTTGTTGCGTTACAGTATGTCACGGTGTTATTCCGTGTTAATATGTGATAAACGTTTGTGTTAAAGTGTTTGTTGCTTTATAGTATGTACCAGTGTTATTCC
This sequence comes from Homarus americanus, assembly GCF_018991925.1. Taxonomy (NCBI): domain Eukaryota; kingdom Metazoa; phylum Arthropoda; class Malacostraca; order Decapoda; family Nephropidae; genus Homarus; species Homarus americanus. The sequence continues at coordinate 106,439 of NW_024714591.1, forward strand.
GTGTTAATATGTAGGGTAAACGTTTGTGTTAAGTGTTTGTTGCACAGTATGTCACCAGTGTTATTCCGTGTTAATATGTGAGTAAACGTTTGTGTTAAGTGTTTGTTGCTTATACAGTATGTCACCGGTGTTATTCCGTGTTATGTAAGGAAACGTTTGTGTTAAAGTGTTTGTTGCTTTATACAGTATGTCACCGGTGTTATTCCGGTAATATGTGAAGTAAACGTTTGTGTTAAAGTGTTTGTTGCTTTATACAGTATGTCACCAGTGTTATTCCGTGTTAATATGTGAGGTAAACGTTTGTGTTAAAGTGTTTGTTGCTATACAGTATGTCACCAGTGTTATTCCGTGTTAATATGTGAGGTAAACGTTTGTGTTAAAGTGTTTGTTGCGTTATACAGTATGTCACCGGTGTTATTCCGTGTTAATATGTGAGGTAAACGTTTGTGTTAAAGTGTTTGTTGCGTTATACAGTATGTCACCAGTGTTATTCCGTGTTAATATGTGAGGTAAACGTTTGTGTTAAAGTGTTTGTTGCGTTATACAGTATGTCACCAGTGTTATTCCGTGTTAATATGTGAGGTAAACGTTTGTGTTAAAGTGTTTGTTGCGTTATACAGTATGTCACCAGTGTTATTCCGTGTTAATATGTGAAGTAAACGTTTGTGTTAAAGTGTTTGTTGCGTTATACAGTATGTCACCAGTGTTATTCCGTGTTAATATGTGAAGTAAACGTTTGTGTTAAAGTGTTTGTTGCGTTATACAGTATGTCACCAGTGTTATTCCGTGTTAATATGTGAAGTAAACGTTTGTGTTAAAGTGTTTGTTGCGTTATACAGTATGTCACCGGTGTTATTCCGTGTTAATATGTGAGGTAAACGTTTGTGTTAAAGTGTTTGTTGCGTTATACAGTATGTCACCAGTGTTATTCCGTGTTAATATGTGAAGTAAACGTTTGTGTTAAAGTGTTTGTTGCGTTATACAGTATGTCACCAGTGTTATTCCGTGTTAATATGTGAGGTAAACGTTTGTGTTAAAGTGTTTGTTGCTTTATACAGTATGTCACCAGTTGTGGATTATTCTAGTACTAAACATTTTTGTACTTTTTGTATTTAAAATATGTGGCGTTAAAATGTATATTAAAAGCGTGGTAAATATTTTTGTACCTGTAAAGAATATTTGAATATTTGTTTTATTTTATACAAGTGTGAGATCATGCTGCTATATGGTATGTATGTATGTATGTATGTATGTATGTATGTATGTATGTATGTATGTATGTATAGTGAAAGTAAATCATATATGTAATAGGGGTTTTTGGGTTAGGTTAGGTTAGGTTTGAGTAAGATTGTGTTTTGCAATATGGTAATGGTTTTCACATTCGTCTACGAGAAACAAAGCTTCATGTCCGTATAGATCTCCGAGACTTAGTGATTTTGAGAATGTTTCAGATATATATTACGACTGTTTCATATGTACTAAGACTACAAGGTCAAAGGTCACTCAGAATAATCCATCCTCGGTCACTGTGATGTTGACATATAAGGTCAAAGGTCATTTAATAGTAACCCCATCCTAGAGCATTAGTAGATTGTTTTGTTAATTCTGTGGGTAAAGTAAGTTGGAAAGACAACTCACAGTGTTCACAAGAATTACATTTATTGTTTCATTGGAATTCGAAGGTTCACAGAGTTCGAAGCCTCATACAATTCGAAGCCTCACAGTATTCAAAGCACCACAGAATTCGATGCCTTGCAGTAATTCGATTTCTCGTGTTTGACCAAATTCGAAGCTTCACGGATTTTGAAAAATTCACAGATATCGGAGGCCCAATAGTGATCCCCGCGACCTATCACGTTCAAACAAAAACCAATACAGTAGTTGTACTTAATTAACAAATGGAAGTGTTCTCTTTAGTCTCATATTTGTGAGACTCAAATTCTAAAGCCATTATAATTAACAAAAATCTCTCTCTCTCTCTCTGTCTGTCTGTCTGTCTGTCTCTCTCTCTCTCTGATAACTGAAACTGCCGCCGCTACAGTAAGGAATGAAAACTTGTGGAAAAAAAAAACGTTACGCGATTGATATTCTCTTTGTGAGTGGACGAACATGACGGCTGCTTTCTGTCAAACACCCGCCAGTTGGGTAGTGTTTTGTTCTGAGTTTTTGTTGGTATATGAAGAGATTGAAGCACAGGTAAAGGTATGTATTGATAGAGAGATATAACAAACCGTATTGGCTGTGTACCATCAGAGCTTAAGCAGTTTGGTTTAGCTGGGTTTGGTCTGGTCTGGTCTGGTCTGGTCTGGTCTGGTTAAGGGCAATAGACCAAGATATATCTCAAAGCTGATGATAACAACTAGGCCTCTATACTTTAAGTAATTGTTGTACTTTTTATGACAATTTCCCATAAGATTATCTGTACTTGGACTGTACCCCAGATGGTTAGACACGAGAAACAGTGATAATTATTAGCTTAACCCTAACACCAGGTTCTCCGTCTAACACACCTTTTTCACACCCATTTTACGTTTCTTGAACATCTCTTTACTCCCGCCTTCATTATTTCTAAACCATGTAACGGCCGTATTGTTTTATTTTTTTGTATTTTTTCTATTGAATATCATAGCTTCAAGTCTCTTCTTCATTCCATTAATTTGATTTTACTACTACTACTTTTTTTTTCCTATGGCCTCCATCCTCCCCTAATAGCCACACCTTCGCCGCCAGTTTGTTCCCTTAAAATTAAATATTCTAATACATAAGTAGCTACCCTGGCTGTGTTGAGTTAGTTGAGCCACAGATCTATGCGGCATTCAGTGACTGTTGCCTCATAGTCAGTATCTGCAACTGTTGTCGGCTTTGGAGCCGATGCTCTGGTTCCCCTGAGGCAGAGCAAAGCAAACCTAAGGAGAGAGAAGGACAGTCGACATCTCATCCAGGCTGTAACATAACTTCTGGGCTGCTGCTTCTGTTTGAATAGCACCTTCGCGAGTCTGGCGTAGAAGCATCTTGCACTTGGTCCCATCCCACCAGAGGTTGTGAACACTAGAGGAGTGAAGCTGCCTTGACCAACGTTCTGAATTCTCTCCCCTATGCCCTTATCTTGTCGTTCTCGTTCCTCCTGTGTGCAGCATCGAGAGCTAAGTTACGGTGACATGCGGCCATGGGATAAAAAATCCTGATGTTGAAGAAGGCTCGCTGTCCCCGCGTCCAGAATCCTCGAGCATTGACGTCAACACGGGCTTCGTTGGATGTGTTTGAAGTCCTATGTTGGAAATTCTCACTGTTCAATGGAAAGAAGGTTGGTTCTACCCTGACATCACGGCAGATTTCCTTCAAGATATTTGCTGTGAGATCCCTTACCTCGTCATGCCTCATGTATATGAAGCCCCCTTTCTTGCACACCATGGGGTGATCGACGTCATAGGAAGAGCCACACACGCATTGGGAGGGCAAACCTTCTACTGGTCTACCGTACCGTACAGCATTGGCATCTGTAAGTTCTTGTTTATTGAGTATATAGTAAACACCAAGGCTCTACGAGGTGATACCATCATAGAGTCAACTGAGGGAACAACGCAGGGGGGCCCTTTGCAATGGCAATGTACGCAATAGGCCTATCCGACCTTTACCGACATCCGAACTTCCTGATGAACAGTAAAGCCTTGAAGATTTCCCTGTGATGATGTTACATAATGTTAGCTCGAGGGCGTGTACAGGTGGTGACTCTCAGGTGCGTGTACATGTGTGTGTGTGTGTGTGTGTGTGTGTGTGTGTGTGTGTGTGTGTGTGTGTGTGTGTGTGTGTGTGTTTTGAATATTCTTCGAAATTAAATATCTTGAGGAACCAATGAAAGGGATTTTGACCACACACACACACACACACACACACTCACACACACACACACACGTCACTCTCAATTCTCTTCAGAATTCGGAAAATATACAGGAAGGAAAAGTTTGTGTTTCTTTTTGCTCGCACTTAAAGATTTTGGTCTCGTTAATGTTGCGTCACTTAATGTTGTGTCACTTAATGTTGTGTCACTTAATGTTGCGTCACTTAATGTTGTGTCACTTAATGTTGTGTCACTTAATGTTGTGTCACTTAATGTTGTATCACTTAATGTTGTGTCACTTAATGTTGTGTCACTTAATGTTGTATCACTTAATGTTGTGTCACTTAATGTTGTGTCACTTAATGTTGTGTCACTTAATGTTGTATCACTTAATGTTGTGTCACTTAATGTTGTGTCACTTAATGTTGTGTCACTTAATGTGTGTCACTTAATGTTGTATCACTTAATGTTGTGTCACTTAATGTTGTATCACTTAATGTTGTGTCACTTAATGTTGTATCACTTAATGTTGTATCACTTAATGTTGTGTCACTTAATGTTGTATCACTTAATGTTGTGTCACTTAATGTTGTATCACTTAATGTTGTGTCACTTAATGTTGTGTCACTTAATGTGTCACTTAATGTTGTATCACTTAATGTTGTGTCACTTAATGTTGTGTCACTTAATGTTGTGTCACTTAATGTTGTGTCACTTAATGTTGTGTCACTTAATGTTGTGTCACTTAATGTTGTGTCACTTAATGTTGTGTCACTTAATGTTGTGTCACTTAATGATCTAATGTCACTAGTTAGTTGACCTTGTCTTTTCCTTTTTTCTGTGTCTCTTCCTTTATCTCTTATTTTTTCTTCATCTCTCTCTCTCTCTCTCTCTCTCTCTCTCTCTCTCTCTCTCTCTCTCTCTCTCTCTCTCTCTCTCTCTCTCTCTCTCTCAATACAACAGAGACAAGGCCGACTGTACAATGTTCGACACCAATTATTGTAAAGGCCTTCGTGTTCTGTTAAAAGCTATGCCCAGTGGCTGCCTGCTCGCGATCCCATGCCAACGGTAACAACAGAGGTATTGAGGCCAGCAACAGTAACGGTAACGATAATGATGACAGTAACAGTAACGGTAATGGTGAGAGTAACAGTAACGGTAATAGTGACAGTAACGGTAACGATATCGATTACAACAACAGTAACGGTGATGGTGACAGTAACGGTAATAGTGACTGTAACGGTAATGGTGACAATAACGGTAACAGTAATGGTGACAGTAACGGTAACAGTAATGGTGACAGTAGCGGTAACGGTAATGGTGACTAACGGTAATAGTAATGGTAATAGTAAGCATCAGGAAAGTAACAGTGATAGTGTGTATGTATAATAATAATAATAATAATAATAATAATAATAATAATAATAATAATAATAATAATAATAATAATAATAATAATAATAATAATAATAATAATAACATCCACGCCTTAATATATACAATTGATATACGCGATACACCAGCACATCAAGACGAGAGAGAAAGAGGCTCATTTAACACAGTAACTCCAACATGGTAATGATACATAGGTGAGATCAACAAGGAGTCAACACACAGGTTACCTACGAGTTGTTGATTTTATACACTAGTTGGGATGATGAGGCTGTTGTTATAGTGATGTGTGTGTGTGTGTGTTACTGCGTCGAGCCTTATGTCTCTCTCCCCATCTACTCTGATATTCAATCCTCTCTCTCTCTTGGTTCATAACAGGATTAGATTTAGCGTTCCATTACGTATCCACTTAACAGTCTATTCCCTCGGGCCCTGTTGAAGTCTTACTCTTTAGTAAAGTATCCCCTCCCTTATATCGCTTCCGGTCACGTTTTCTTTGGTGCTGTTGTTTACTATTTATAATAATCATTTTCTGGGTTGATTTTATGCTTGATTTTCTTGTTTGTTAATTATTTTTTCTCTTTATCTGTTTGTCTATCTGTCTTTCTGTCCGTCCGTCCGTCCGTCTGTCCGTCTGTCTGTCCCTCTGTCTGTCTGTCTGTCTGTCTGTCGTTCCTCACACTCTCATCGCCACACTTTCTGTCCGAGTCAGCGTTCCTGGACCCCATTCTTCGCCAATATTCTGACAGTATTTTCTTCTCAATCGTTCAACTTTTCAATTTAGCGCTTGAAGTACCTTGGGCAATCTTGACTCGTTGGATAGATAGATGGATAGATAGATAGATAGATAGATAGATAGATAGATAGATAGATGAGTGAGGCAATGAGTGAATTGAACCCCGTGAGTATGATGACTTAACCCAGTGAATACGATGACTTAAGACCCCGAATACAATGTCATCATACTCACGAGGTTAACTGATGCAATAATGAGTAAATAGGCTGTACTAATCACCGAATGAGCTAAGCACTCATTAGGTAGAGTTTATTGAGTGAGTTGGACAAAAAATGTGTAATGAATAAATTTGTTGGGTGAGTTTTATTTAACTGGTGAGATAGTGAGTAAATTCGTAGCTCTAATTGCCGATTCAATTAAGCATTTATTGGGTAAAGTTTGTTGTGTGAATTTCCAATGTGGGAAATAACGAACGGGTTTATTATAGGTGTTACCAATGTATGAATTAATGACGATATAGATTTGTTGTGTAAGTTGTAAGTTACTGGTTATGCCGTTTGTTGTATAAAATTGTTAAAATTGATCAAAACATTCAGTGACTTTTTGTGAGAAATGATCAATGTCTTCTGATTTTGGTCTGGATATAATCTGTTACGTTTGTTTCCATGTTTGTAAATATAGAATTAATTATGTGTTATATAATGAGTAGATTTGTTAAGCTCATTAATATAAAAGATGATAAGAAGATGAGTTAGTTTGTTGTGGCTGAGTGGAGAGAATGCTCGGCTTCTGTCCTAAAGATCACTGGTTCGCGTGTAGTGTGTATCTTTACTTCACCAAGCTGTAAATGGGGACCTTAACTCCACGCTGCCTCCTTCTGTATCGAGTTGTGTTGTGTTGAATGTTGTGTTGTGTTGTGTTGTATGTTGGGTTGTGTTGTGCTGTGTTGTGTTGTGCTGTTGTGTTGTATGTTGGGTTGTTTTCTTGAGTTGTATTGTGTTGTGTTGTTGTGTTCTTGAGTTGTATTGTGTTGTGCTGTTGTGTTGTGTTGTGTTGTGTTGTGATACGTTGTTTAGGTAGCATAGTACTGGTATGGCGAGGCAGGAGGTATCACACACACTGGCCTCTTGAGTTAATACCATCAGTCACTTGTGTTGTTTAAGACAGGAGCTTATGGGTGAGAGTCCTATATCACCTCTGTAGGCTGACGACTGTAGTGTTATTATCTGGGACAATATAAGTGTATCTAACAAATTCGTATGACTTATATTTTTTATTTTAGGTTAGATTACAGAAATATTAACATGCTATATAATAATAATAATAATAATAATAATAATAATAATAATAATAATAATAATAATAATAATAATAATAATAATAATAATAATAATAAAAGGCGAAAAAAAAATGTTGACATAAAACTTGTTGATGTTACATACTTGAGGGACAAACTACAATAACTCTTACAAAATACAGAATTATATTTCATGTATGAAGGTTAACAATACAGTTTCTACTACAGTAACTCTCTTGTGGGTAAACCAGAACAAAGAAACGTAACAACAGTTCAAATAAAATCATCTTGGCAGGAGGGAAGGATATAGGGAGGGGGTGGGGGCACAATATTGCCTCTACGTGTGTGTGTGTGTGTGTGTGTGTGTGTGTGTGTGTGTGTGTGTGTGTGTGTGTGTGTGTGTGTGTGTGTGTGTGTGTGTGTGTGTGTTAGGAAGGTGTGACGCACGACTCTGGAAAACTTATGAGCCTGGGGCTGCTCTTGAGGAATATTGATAAGGTGGAAGGAGAACAGATTCAGGAGAATATATCTATGAGGCCATACTGGTGAAGAACAAATTGCGAGGCCATACTGGTGAAGAAATACCTGCGAGGCTGCTACTGGTGAAGAAGAAATGTTCTTGCGAGGCCATACTGGGTGGTAAGAAACAACTTCTGCGGAGGGCTTACATTGGTGAAGAACAACCCCAAGAGCCATACTTTCGGGTAAAGAACAGTTCTGGTGAGGCCATATTGGGTGAAGAGGAACTCTCATGAGGCCATACTGGGTGAAGAACAATCACAAGGAGGCCATACTGGGTGAAGAATAACCCCTGCGAGGCCATACTGGGTGAAGAACAACCCTGCGAGGCCATACATTGCAGAAGAATAAATTCTGCGAGGCCATACTTTGGGTGAAGAATAACTTGCGAGGCCATGCTATGAAGAACAACTTGCGAGGCCATACTGGGTGAAGAACAACCCCTCGAGGTCACACTCGGGTGAAAATCTCTCTCTCTCTGTGTGTTCTTCAATCTTGATTCAATTTTTCCCCTGTCTGTCCGCCATTGGTCAATCCATCAAGTCTTCTCGTGACTCGTCATTTCAGTCATCGATCACCTGCAGGATTCACCCTCACTCCCCCAATCTGTCTCACTACCCGTCCCTCCCTCCTTCCCTCCCTCCCTCCCTCCCTCCTTCCCTCTTGATGTCTGGTCTTACCTGGGCACACCGTCGCTATCATCTTTACACCTGTCTGACGTCACAATGTTGTTCTGTCACCTTCCATGGTTGTCTTATTGCATATTATTGTGTGATCTTTTATTAACACCACATTTGGACTTTTATTGACACCACATTTGGGCTTTTATTGACACCACATTTGAGCTTTTATTGACACCACATTTGGGCTTTTATTGACACCACATTTGGGCTTTTATTGACACGGAACCTTGACAATTTTTTCCTTGACACAAGTTTTGGCCTCAGGGAACGTCATGACTACTTGGCGGGAAGGGGAGGGGGGAGGGGAGGGGGCAGAGGAAGGGCAGTATGGAGGGGGAAGAAGGGGAGGGTCAGAGGGGAAGGGGGTAGAGAAGGGCAGTATGGAGGGAAGGAAGGGAGGGTCAGAGGGGAAGGGGGTAGAGAAGGTGAGGAGGGAGGGGAGAAAAGAAGAGAGAGAGAGAGAGAGAGAGAGAGAGAGAGAGAGAGAGAGAGAGAGAGAGAGAAAGAGAAAGAGAGAGAGAGAGAGAGAGAGAGGAGGGATAAAAGCCTCAGAATGACAGTGACCTTGAAAGTATTTGTCACCATTAATATCCTCCTGCCTACACCAAACTCTCGTTCTATTAATATTGTTGTATATGACATGGGAAATATTTCACGGTAACAATTTTATTTATTTATTTTATTTTTTTCAAGCGATATCAATAATTGGAAATGGAAGCTTGATATAGTTTAATGGGTTTAGCTAAATAGACGTTCTGTAGCTGTTCTCTGTGTTGGTCCATTTGTTTCATGAGGTCGACGATTAAATGGTTTGTTTTTGTGCGTGTGTGTGGTTTTGCTAACGTACAGGGAATACATATATACATACATACATACATACATACATACACACAGGATAATCTAGTGCAGAGAGTGCGTGTAGTTGTTGTTTGTGTTAAATGAAGACCAAGTGATCAGGTGTAATCATCCACAAGATCTACTTCATGTGAGGACTCGGGATCTACTTCAGCCGTCTTTCTGTCTGTTTCTTTTCTTTTTTTTCTTTCTACCGTTTAATTTGTTGTCTCTTCCCCCCCCTCACCCCCACCCCCCATCTTTCTCTCTCTCTCTCTCTTTCTCTCTCTCGACCATCCTTGACCAATATATAAAACAAATAAAAACCAAAACCTCACAAAAAAGAACAATTTATTAAACACGACCATAACATAAAAGTTCTCCCAGCAGCGTCGGAGGAACACTGATGTAACCGGTGGACTGTGAGACGCATGAACCAATATCCATGAAGGGAAAAGGGGTTTTAATATCCGACATGTCAATTGCAACTTCACCCAATTATAGTAGGGAATGAACGAGTCAATATCAAGGCCTCTGTTGGGAAGGAACTCCTACAATCTGCCGCCTCGACTTTACTGCCAACTATCCCTTCCCACCCCAGGCATAATAACGCAGCTGGGACCTTACCTAACCTAACCTAACCTAACCTAACCTAACCTAACCTAACCTATCCCTAACCTAACCTAACCCTAACCTAACCTAACCTAACCTAATCTAACCTAACCCACTCTAACCTAACCCATCCTAACCCATCCCTAACCTAATCTAACATAACTCACTCCTACTCCTCCCAGCCCTATAACGCAGTCTCCTCCTCCTCCCCCCCCTATCCTTGAGGGTAATGGGCCAATTGTCTGCGTGTTTACACTACCGGCAGAGGCCCTCGGAAGGTCTCTCTTGATATGACTGTTGTAGCTGGATTGAATGGTTATGCAAATAGGTAAATGGACATGTACAGTATGTATGTATGTATGTATGTATGTATGTATGTATGTATGTATGTATGTATGTATGTATGTATGTATGTATGTATGTATAAAGAAAATCCTCCACGAAATGGTAAAATAACGGAACGAAACTTTTACAAATTCTTAAAATAACGAAACCAAATCCCACAAAATCTGAAGATATAGACACAAAATCCCACAAAATCTGAAGATAAAGACACAAAATCCCACAAAATCTTAAGATAAAGACACAAAATCCCAGCTGTGCATCTTAAGATATAGACACAAAATCCCATTAAAATCTTAAGATATAGACACAAAATCCCACAAAATGTAAGATACAGACAATCCCACAAATCTTAAGATATAGACACAAAATCCTCAAAATCTTAAGATACACACAAAATCCCACAAATTCTTAAAATAACGAAACCAAATCCCACAAAATCTGAAGATATAGACACAAAATCCCACAAAATCTGAAGATAAAGACACAAAATCCCACAAAATCTTAAGATAAAGACACAAAATCCCGGATTATCCCCGGATTCAGCGAACGCCTTTAAGAAAACTCCGTCACTGATGTATCTGAATGACTCTGAGATTGCAATTATAACTTTCTCCTAAAATTGCATGCAACGATGATTGGATCTGCAATACTAGCTAGCAAAATTTCGTAGACAGTAAGCAGATAATTATGTGTATAAATAGCGGGTTATTGGGTGTAAATGGGTGCTTCTTGGAGGTGTAAATTACGTGGTTGATAATTTAATAAGTGTAAATTGTAAGTTCATGAGTGTAAATTGGTTGCTTCTT
>NW_024714591.1:122500-235141 GCF_018991925.1 Homarus americanus
GTACCTGTAGTGTGTTTACCTATACCTGTAGTGTGTTTACCTGCAAATTCCTGCAGTGTGTTTCCAATTCGCAAATTCGTAGTGCTCTTCTACCTGCACCTGCAGTGTGTGTTTTACCTGTACCTGTAGTGTGTTTACCCGTACCTGTAGTGTGTTTACCTGTACCTGTAGTGTGTTTACCTGTACCTGTAGTGTGTTTACCTATACCTGTAGTGTGTTTTACCTGTACCTGTAGTGTGTTTACCTGTACCTGTAGTGTGTTTACCTGTACCTGTAGTGTGTTTACCTATACCTGTAGTGTGTTTACCTGTACTGTAGTGTGTTTACCTGTACCTGTAGTGTGTTTACCTGTACCTGTAGGTGTTTACCTGCACCTGTAGTGTGTTTACCTGTACCCGTAGTGTAGTTTTACCTGTACCTGTAGTGTGTGTTTACCTGTACCTTGCAGTGTGTTTACCTGTACCTGTAGTGTGTTTACTGTACCTGTAGTGTGTTTACTGTAAATCTGTAGTGTGTTTACTGTACCTGTAGTGTGTGCTTATCTGTACCAGAAAAGTTTACTGTACCCAGTGTGTTTACCTGTACCTGTAGTGTGTTTACTGTACCTGTAGTGTGTTTACTTCCAGTACCTGTAGTGTGTTTATCTTTGTACCTGTAGTGTGCTACCTGTACCTGCTGTGTGTTTACCTGGTACCTGTAGTGTGTTTACCTGTACCTGTAGTGTGTTTTACTGTACCTGTAGTGTGTTTACCTGTACCTGTAGTGTGTTTACTTGTACCTGTAGTGTGTTTACTGTACCCTGTAGTGTAGTTTACTGTACCTGTAGTGTGTTTAATACTTCCTGTACCTGTAGTGTGTTTTACCTGTACCTGTAGTGTGTTTACTGTACCTGTAGTGTGTTTACTGGGTACCTGTAGTGTGTTTATTGCACCTGTAGTGTGTTTACTGTACCTGTAGTGTGTTTACCTGTACCTGTAGTGTGCTTCACCTGTACCTGTAGTGTGTTTTACTGTACCTGTTGTGTGTTTACCTGCACCTGTAGTGTGTTTACCTGTACCTGTAGTGTGTTTACTGTACCTGTAGTGTAGTTTACTGTACCTGTAGTGTGTTTACTGTACCGTGTAGTGTGTTTACTGTACCTGTAGTGTGTTTACTGTAACCTGTAGTGTGTTTACCTGTACCTGTAGTGTAGTTTACCTGTACCTGTAGTGTGTTTACTGTACTCCGTAGTGTGTTTACCTGTACCTGTAGTGTTTACCTGTACCTGTAGTGTGTTTACCCGTACCTGTAGTGTGTTTACCTGTACCTGTAGTGTGTTTACCTGTACCTGTAGTGTGTTTACCTGTACCTGTTGTGTGTTTGCATTCCTGTACCTGTAGTGTGTTTACTGTACCTGTAGTGTGTTTTACCTGTACCTGCTTTTCTGTGTGCTTCACTGTACCTGTAGTGTGTTTACCTGTACCTGTAGTGTGTTTACTCTGTACCTGTAGTGTAGTTTACTGTACCCAGTGTGTTTCTGTCTTGGTACCTGTAGTGTGTTTACTGTACCTGTAGTGTGTTTACTGTACCCGTAGTGTTTACTGTACCTGTAGTGTAGTTTACTGTACCTGTAGTGTGTTTTACCTGTACCTGTAGTGTGTTTACCTGTACCTGTAGTGTGTTTACTGTACCTGTTGTGTGTTTTACCTGTACCTGTAGTGTGTTTACCTGTACCTGTAGTGTGTTTACCTGTACCTGTAGTGTGTTTTACCTGTGCTGTAGTGTGTTTACCTGTAAATCTGTTGTGCGTTTACTCAAATCTGTTGTGTAGTTTTACCTGTACCCGTAGTGTGTTTTACCTGTACCTGTAGTGTGTTTACCCGTACCCGTAGTGTAGTTTTACCTGTACCTGTTGTGTGTTTACCTGCAATTCCAGTGTGTGTGTTTACCTGTACCTGTAGTGTGTTTACTGTACCTGTAGCGTAGTTTACCTGTACCTGTTGTGTGTTTACTGTACCTGTAGTGTGTTTACCTGTACCTGTAGTGTTTACCCGTACCTGTAGTGTGTTTACTGTACCTGTAGTGTGTTTACCTGTACCTGTAGTGTGTTTACTGCACCTGTAGTGTGCTTCTATCGTACCTGTAGTGTGTTTACTGTACCTGTAGTGTGTTTACTGTACCTGTAGTGTGTTTACCTGTACCTGTAGTGTGCTTCCATCTGGTAACCTGTAGTGCGTTTACTGTACCTGTTGTGCGTTTACCCGTGCGTGTACCTGCGTAGTGTGTTTACCTGCACCTGTAGTGTGTTTACCCGTACCTGTAGTGTGTTTGACCTGCAATTCCGTAGTGTGCTTCCAATTGCACCCGTTGTGCGTTTACCTGTACCTGTTGTGTGTTTAATCTGCACCTGTAGTGTGTTTCCACCTGTACCTGTAGTGTGCTTCATCTGTACCTGTAGTGTGTTTTACTGTACCCGTTGTGTTTACTCCGTACCTGTAGTGTGGGTTTACTGTAAATCGTAGTGTGTGTTTACTGGGTACCTGTAGTGTGTTTACTGTACCTTTTGCTGTGTGGGTTTACCTGTACCTGTAGTGTGTTTACTGCACCTGTAGTGTGTTTGGCCTGTACCTGTAGTGTGTTTACCTGTACCTGTAGTGTGTGCCATCTGTACCTGTAGTGTGTTTTACCTGTACCTGTAGTGTTTACCTGTACCTGTAGTGTGCTTTACCTGTACCTGTAGTGTGTTTACCTGTAACCTGTAGTGTGTTTTACCTGTACCTGTAGTGTTTCCATCTGTACCTGTTGTGTGTTTCTACCTGTACCTGTTGTGTGCTTCTTACCCTGGGTACCTGTAGTGTGTTTACCTGTACCTGTGAAGTGTGTTTTACCTGTACCTTGTAGTGTGTTTACCTGTACCTGTAGTGTGTTTACCTGTGTACCTGTAGTGTGTGTTTCACCTGGGGTAATTCGTAGTGTGTTTACCTGTACCTGTAGTGTAGTTTACTGTACCTGTTGTGTGTTTACCTGTACCTGTGAAAGTGTGTTTTACCTGTACCTGTAGTGTGTTTACCTGTACCTGTAGTGTTTTTTACCTGTACCCGTTGTGTGTGTTTTACCTGTACCTGTAGTGTGTTTACCTGTACCTGTAGTGTGTTTACCTGTACCTGTAGTGTGTTTACCTGTACCTGTAGTGTGTTTACTGTACCTGTAGTGTGTTTACCTGTACCTGTAGTGTGTTTACCTGTACCTGTAGTGTGTTTACCTGTACCTGTAGTGTGTTTTACCTGTACCTGTAGTGTAGTTTACCTGTACCTGTAGTGTGTTTTACTAAAATTCGTAGTGTGCTTCATCTGTACCTGTAGTGTGTTTATCATCTGTACCTGTAGTGTATTTACCTGTACCTGTAGTGTGTTTACCTGTACCTGTAGTGTGTTTTACCTGTACCTGTAGTATGTTTAACTGTACCTGTAGTGTGTTTACCCGTACCTGTGTGTGTTTAATGTACCTGTAGTGTGTTTACCTGTAAATCTGTAGTGTGTTTAATGTGCACCTGTAGTGTGTTTGCATCTGTACCTGTAGTGTGTTTACCTGCAATCTGTAGTGTAAAGGTTTACCTGCACCTGTAGTGTGTTTAACTGTACCTGTAGTGTAGTTTTACCTGTACCTGTAGTGTGCTTACTCCGTACCTGTAGTGCGTTTACCTGTACCTGCAGTGTGTTTACTCCGTACCTGCAGTGCGTTTTACCTGTACCCGTAGTGTGCTTTCCATCGTACCTGCAGAGGCGTTTCCATCTGCAATTCTAGTGCGTTTACCTGTACCTGCAGTGTGTTTAACACTGTACCCGTAGTGTGGTTTACCTGTACCTGTAGTGTGTTTACCTGTACCTGTAGTGTGTTTAATGTAAATTCAGTGTGTTTACCTGTACCCGTAGTGTGCTTCAATTCGTACCAGAAAGTGCGTTTAATGTACCTGTAGTGTGTTTCTATCTTTTGAACCTGTAGTGTGTTTACCTGTACCTGTAGTGTGTTTACCTGAACCTGTAGTGTGTGTTTACCTGTACCTGTAGTGTGTTTAATGTACCTTGTAGTGTGTTTAATGTACCCGTAGTGTGCTTCATCTTTGTACCTGTAGTGTGTTTACCTGTACCTGTAGTGTGTTTAATTTGTAATCTGTAGGTTTACTGTACCCGTAGAGTGTTTACCTGTACCTGTAGTGTGTTTACTCCGTACCTGTAGTGTGTTTTACCTGTACCTGTAGTGTTTACCTGTACCCGTAGTGTGTTTACCTGTACCTGTAGTGTGTTTAATGTACCTGTAGTGTGTTTACCTGTACCTGTAGTGTGTTTACCTGTACCTGTAGTGTGTTTATCAAAAATCTTGTAGTGTGTTTTACCTGAACCTGTAGTGTAGTTTTACCTTGTACCCGTAGTGTGTTTACCTGTACCTGTAGTGTGTTTTACCTGTACCTGTAGTGTGTTTACCTGTACCTGTAGTGTGTTTTAACTGTACCTGTAGTGTGTTTACTGTACCTGTAGCGTGTTTACTTCCGTAAATTCCGTAGTGTGTTTACCTGTACCTGTAGCGTGTTTTACCTTGTACCTGTAGTGTGTTTTAATCTGTACCTGTAGTGTGTTTACCTGTACCTGTAGTGTGTTTACCCTATACCTGTAGTGTGCTTCTACCTGTACCTGTAGTAGTAGTTTTACCTGTACCTGTGTGTGTTTACCTGTACCTGTAGTGTGTTTACTCCATACCTGTAGTGTGTTTACCTGTACCTGTAGTGTGTTTACCTGTACCTGTAGTGTGTTTACCTGTACCTGTAGTGTGTTTACCTGTACCTGTAGTGTGTGTTTACCCACCTGCAGTGTGTTTACCTGTACCTGTAGTGTGTTTTACCTGGTAAATTCTGTAGTGTGTTTTACCTGTACCTGTAGTGTGCTTACCTATACCTGTAGTGTGTTTACTCCGTACCTGTAGTGTGTTTACCTGTACCTGTAGTGTGTTTACCTGTACCTGTAGTGTGTTTACCTATACCTGTAGTGTGGGGTTTACCTGTACCTGTAGTGTGTTTACCTGTAAATCTGTAGTGTGTTTCACTGTACCTGTAGTGTGTTTACCTGTACCTGTAGTGTGTTTTACCTGTACCTGTAGTGTGTTTACCTGTACCTGTAGTGTGTTTACCTGTACCTGTAGTGTGTTTACCTGTACCTGCGTGCTTCATTGCACTGTAGTGTGTTTACTGTACCTGTAGTGTGTTTACTGTACCTGTAGTGTGTTTACCTGTACCTGTAGTGTGTTTACTGGGTAAATCTGTAGTGTGTTTACCTGTACCTGTGGTAGTGTGTTTACTGTACCTGTAGTGTGTTTACCTGTACCTGTAGTGTGTTTACTCGTACCTGTAGTGTGTTTAATCTGTACCTGTTGTGTGTTTACCTGTACCTGTAGTGTGCTTCATCTGTACCTGTAGTGTGTTTACTGTACCTGTAGTGTGTTTACCTGTACCTGTAGTGTTTACTTGTACCCAGAAGTGTGTTTACTGTACCTGTAGTGTGTTTACTGTACCTGTAGAAAGTGTGTTTACCTGTACCTGTAGTGTGTTTACCTGTACCTGTAGTGTGTTTTACTGCAATCTTTGTAGTGTGCTTCATTGTACCTTGTAGTGTGTTTACTGTACCTGTAGTGTGTTTTATCGTACCTGTAGTGTGTTTACCTGTACCTGTAGTGTGCTTCTACCTGTACCTGTAGTGTGTTTTACTGTACCTGTTGTGTGCTTTACCTGTACCTGTAGTGTGTTTACCTGTACCTGTAGTGTGTTTACTGTACCTTGTAGTGTGCTTCTACTGCACCTGTAGTGTGTTTACTGTAATGTGTAGTGTGCTTCTACTGTACCTGTAGTGTGTTTACTGTACCTGTAGTGTGTCAATTTGCACCTGTAGTGTAGTTTTACCTGTACCTGTAGTGTGCTTCATTACTGCACCTGTAGTGTTTACCCGGTACCTGTAGTGTGTTTTACCTGCACCTGTAGTGCGTTTACCTGTATTGTAGTGTGCTTCTATCTGTACCTGTAGTGTGTTTACCTGTACCTGTAGTGTGTTTCACTGTACCTGTTGTGTGTTTACCTGTACCTGTAGTGTGTTTACTGTACCCGTAGTGTGTTTACCTGTACCTGTTGTGTGTGTTTACTGTACCTGTAGTGTGTTTACCTGTACCTGTAAAAGTGTGTTTACCTGTACCTGTAGTGTGTTTACTGTACCTGTAGTGTATGCATCTGTACCTGTAGTGCGTTTACTGTACCTGTAGTGTGCTTCTACTGTAAATCTGTAGTGTGTTTACTGCACCCAGTGGGTTTACTGTAAATCTGTAGTGTGTTTACCTGTACCTGTAGTGTGCTTCATCTTGCACCTGTAGTGTGTTTTACTGCACCTGTTGTGCGTTTACCTGTACCTGTAGTGTGTTTCATCTGTACCTGTAGTGTGTTTCACCTGTACCTGTAGTGTTGTTTACCTGTACCTGTGGTAGTGTGTTTACCTGTACCTGTTGTGTGTTTAATACCTGTACCTGTTGTGTGTTTACTCCGTACCTGTAGTGTGCTTCACCTGTACCTGTAGTGTGTTTTACCTGTACCTTGCAGTGTGTTTACCCGTACCTGTTGTGTGCTTCTACCTGTACCTGTAGTGTGTTTACCTTGCACCTGTAGTGTGTTTACTGTACCTGTAGTGCGTTTACTCCGTACCTGCTTGTGTGTTTACTGTACCCGTAGTGTAGTTTCACCTGCACCTGTAGTGTGTTTAATTGTACCTGTAGTGTGTCTATCGTAAATCTGCAGTGTGCTCTTACCCGTACCTGTAGTGTGCTTCTGGCCGTACCTGCAGGTTTACTGTACCTGTAGTGTGTTTACTGTACCTGTAGTGTGTTTATCGGGTACCTGTAGTGTGTTTTACCTGTACCTGTAGTGTGTTTGCCCGTACCTGTAGTGTGTTTACTGTACCTGCTGTGTGTTTCATCTGTACCTGTAGTGTGTTTAATTGTACCTGTAGGTTTACCTGTACCTGTAGTGTGTTTCATCACCCCAAGTTGTAACCCACCTGTTGTGTGTTTACCTGTACCTGTAGTGTGTTTACCTGTACCTGTAGTGTGTTTTACCTGTACCTGTAGTGTGTTTACTGTACCTGTTTGTGTGTTTACCTGTACCTGTAGTGTGTTTACTGTACCCGTAGTGTGTTTTACTGTACCCTGTAGTGTGTTTACTAAAATCTGTTGTGTGTTTACTCCTGTACCTGTAGTAAGTGTTTTACTGTACCCAGAAGTGTGTTTACCTGCACCTGTAGTGTGCTTCTACCTGTACCTGTAGTGTGTTTACCCTGTACCCAGTGTGCTCTAATTGCACCTGTAGTGTGTGTTTAATTCCTGTACCTGTAGTGTGTTTACCTGTACCTGTAGTGTGCTTTACCTGCACCTGTAGTGTGTTTTACCTGTACCTGTAGTGTTTACCTGTACCTGTTGTGTGTTTACCTGTACCTGTGTGTTTACCTGTACCTGTAGTGTGTTTACCTGTACCCAGTGTTTACCTGTACCTGTAGTGTGCTTCATCTGCACCTGTAGTGTGTTTACCTGTACCTGTAGTGTGTTTTACCTGTACCTGTAGTGTGCGTTTACCTGTACCTGTAGTGTTTACTGTACCTGTTGTGTGTTTACCTGTACCTGTAGTGTGTTTACCCGTACCTGCAGTGTAGTTTTACTCCGTACCTTAGTGTTTTTACTGTACCTGTTGTGTGTTTACCCCTACCTGCAGTGTAGTTTACCTGTACCTGTAGTGTGCTTCCACCTGTACCTGTAGTGTGTCGCACTGTACCTGTAGTGTGTTTACTGTACCTGTAGTGTGTTTACCTGTACCTGTAGTGTGTTTACCTGTACCTGTAGTGTGTTTACCTGTACCTGTAGTGCGTTTACCTGTACCTGTAGTGTGTGTTTCACCTGTACCTGTAGTGTGTTTACTGTACCTGTAGGTGTTTACCTGTACCCAGTGTGTTTACCTGTACCTGTAGTGTATTTACCTGTACCTGTAGTGCGTTTACCTGTACCTGTAGTGCTTGTATCTGTACCTGTAGTATGTTTAACTGTACCCGGTAGTGTGTTTTACTCCCTGTACCTGTAGTGTGTTTAATGTACCTGTAGGCAGTTTTACCTGCACCGTAGTGTGTTTAATGTAATCTGTGAAGTGCGTTTACCTGTACCTGTAGTGTGTTTGGCCTGTACCAGGTAGTGTGTGTTTACCTGTACCTGTAGTGTGTTTAACTGTACCAGTGTTTACCTGTACCTGCAGTGTGTGCCAATCTGTATCTGTAGTGTGTTAACTGTATCTGTAGTGTGTTAACTGTACCTGTAGTGTGTTAACTGTATCTGTAGTGTGTTAACTGTACCTGTAGTGTGTTAACTGTACCTGTAGTGTGTTTACTGTATCTGTAGTGTGTTAACTGTACCTGTAGTGTGTTAACTGTACCTGTAGTGTGTTTACTGTACCTGTAGTGTGTTTACTGTACCTGTAGTGTGTTTACTGTATCTGTAGTGTGTTAACTGTATCTGTAGTGTGTTTACTGTATCTGTAGTGTGTTAACTGTATCTGTAGTGTGTTAACTGTATCTGTAGTGTGTTAACTGTATCTGTAGTGTGTTTACTGTACCTGTAGTGTGTTTACTGTACCTGTAGTGTGTTAACTGTATCTGTAGTGTGTTAACTGTATCTGTAGTGTGTTTACTGTACCTGTAGTGTGTTAACTGTACCTGTCGTGTGTTTACTGTACCTGTAGTGTGTTAACTGTACCTGTAGTGTGTTAACTGTACCTGTAGTGTGTTAACTGTACCTGTAGTGTGTTTACCTGTACCTGTAGTGTGTTTAATGTACTCTGTAGTGTGTTTACCTGTACCTGTAGTGTAGTGTAGTTTTTAATGTACCTGTAGTGTGTTTACCTGTACCTGTAGTGTGTTTACCTGTTACCTGTAGTGTGTTTACCTGTACCTGTAGTGTGTTTACTGTACCTGTAGTGTGTTTACCTGTACCTGTAGTGTGTTTACCTGTACCTGTAGCGTGTTTACTGTACCTGTAATACACCTGTTGCTTCCTAATTAATCTTCACTCTACAGGAACTAATATTTTGTTTTTAAATTTTCTGTAATTATGTGACTATAAAAATTTCCTCTATATTTTTATTAGTATTTTTAGGATAGATATGTAATTCTAAAAGACCTCGAAATTTATTCTCAATTTACTCGCTTGTATTTCTTTGTCAATATCAAATTATTTCTTATTTATACGTAATGCCAAAGGCAATTAATTATTTTTATTGGTGTTATATTTCGATTGGGATTTATTTAACTATCTGTATATGAAGAGTTAATTACCAGTAGTAGTAGTAGTAGTAGTAGTAGTAGTAATTATTATTATTATTTTATTATTATTATTATTATTATTATTATTATTATTATTATTATTTATTATTATTATTATTATTATTATTATTATTATTATTATTATTATTATTATTATTATCATTATTATTATTATTATTATTAATATTATTATTATTATTATTAATATTATTATTATTATTATTATTATTATTATTATTATCATTAACATTATTATTATTATTAATTATGCACACACACACACACACACACACACACACACACACACACACACACACACACATTACCAAAACAGCAGCAGGGCAAAATTAACCCCTGATATTAACCTACATTATATTATCATTTACAGCCATAAAAGATAACTTATAATCCTTTCACAATAACAAAATATAAGAACCCTAATTTAAATCATTATATTTTAGAATAAAAAAAAGTATCCTGAATATAATCTAAAAATAAATACTTTAGTCTATATTAATTATTTGGAAAAGTATAATAAAGAAAGTATATACGATTATTAGAGAGAGAGAGAGAGAGAGAGAGAGAGAGAGAGAGAGAGAGAGATATGCAGACAGACAGACAGACCCAAATATAACCTTCCCGACCATACAATGAGAGATAAACGATAGAGAGACAGAGATAGAGAGACATATAACGAGATAACAGTTGAATATGTCTGTGTGTGTGTGTGTGTGTCTGTCTCTCACACGTCTTGGAGTTTCAGCAAAGGAAAGGGAAGTTACTCGAATGAGAAGATGGCGCTAAAGGCATCAAAGACTCGACCCTTGTTGGCGAATCACACTACCAAGTTTGCAGTGGACCGAGGGAGGGAGGAGGGAGGGAAATGGGACGGGAGATGGAGGGCAGAGGGAGGGAGGGAGGAAGAGATGGAGGGAGGAAGGGAGATATGGGGAGAAAAGTAGGGAGGGGAGGGGGGGGTATGGAGGATGGGAAAGGAAGGAGGGAGAAAATGGGTTATTGGAGAGACGTTAGAGGGGGAAGAAAGGAAGGTAGAAGGGGGAAGGAAGATGAGGGAGGCTGGAAAGAAGCTGAAGGGGAGGAAAGATAGGAGGAAAACTGGAGGAGGGAGGAAGGTGAGGTATGAGGAAAAGCAATGAAGGGAGAAAATAGTGTGAAAAAGGAGGACAAAAGGCAGGGGAAGGAGGAAAGAGGAAGGAAAAGGAGAGAGGGAGGAGGAGGAAGTTTGACAAACACCATCGCCTCTGTCAAAGTTCAAAAAGGCGTCAAAACAGCTTCTCTTCAAGAGGATGGAAATGTTTCAGTAAAACTTAGAAGACTTTGAGCATTCACCTCTGTGAGTCTTTGGGGGCGACCGACCAAGTGAATAATTGAATCTGGGTTTTGTTGTTCTGTTCTCGTAAACTCCTCCGAGACGTAAACACTTTCTCCTCTGTTGATTCTTTTGTAACTCCCGAAGAATCAGTGCTGAATTCTCTATTATTTTTTTCTTTCTTTTCTTTTCACATTATTTTTTTCTACCCTAACCCAAATCCGTAAACCTAACTCATCCTAACCTAACCCAACCTAACACAATATGAAGCTTACCCTATACGGACTAATTTCCACGTTAGAGCAATAAAATAAAATGTTATCCTGTTTCATTAAACATCAGTTACGCCTGAGCCCTGACTATTATTCCTCTTACGCATAACACACACACACACACACACACACACACACACACACACACACACACACACACACACACACACACACACAAGTCATCATTCATAACATAGCACGAAGCCAGTCTGGTTGCACTCAGTATATACCAGAGATATGATTCTCTCTCTCAACCACTACATTCAACCCTCTTCCTCTCCCCTGTATCTCACAAGCATCCCTGTATCCCTGTATCTCCCATGTATCTCTCTTGTATCTCTACCTTGTATCCCGCCTGTATCTCCCTTGTGTTCCTTATATCCCCTGTATCTCTTTATCTCCCTTTATCTCCCCTGTATCCCTGTATCTCTCTTTTACAGGTACTTTAACGGGCAATGTTCAGTGTATTTGGCATCCCGTGTACCGCCGGCAAGGCTGTGGGCTCGTAACACACGTCTTGCCCGCGGTGCCCACCGTTTCTCTGTGGATGTCGGTCACACTATAATAACCCGTTATAGTACATCCTTCTTTCCTCACACAGCCAAACTGTGGAATGATCTGCCTTCTTCTGTGTTTCCATACTCATACAATCTGTCTCACTTTACAAAGCTGGTTTTCCGTCATCTTCGTGGTGGGCTATTCCCCGTACAAACCCACACGCCCCCCCTCCCTCCCTCCCTCCCACCCGTCAGTAGGGTGTAAGTGTAAGCGTCATCACTCATTCATGACGAAGAGAGAGAGAGAGAGAGAGAGGATGAAACACGCCAACAATTACATTAGCGTCTCCCTCTCCCGCCTCTTGATTGCGTTACCTTCCCCAGCTACTCTACCTGTTCTCAGAGGTTCCTAAGTTCTTTTTTTTCTACTCCTGTGAGAACTCTTCCGGCTGGATCACTTAAATTACGACACACAAAATAGATTCTCAAGGTTTTCTTAAATAATTGTTGTTTGTGTATGTGCCTTTCAAGACGCTTTTAACTGGATCACTTAAGTTACGACACATTAATTGATTCTCAAAGGTTCCTAAGTAGGATTTTTTGTGCCTTTGAGAGTATTTTTGTTTCACTTTAAGTTGCGACAGAAATTAGATTCTCAAAGATTCGTACATTAAATTTCTACCCGTACTGGAGATGTGACACTATAACGATCTAACTTGTGTCATTCTCTCATAACAGCATAAAATAAACTCATTTTAACCTTTAACACAAAGATTCTCAAAAGTTCCTACGATAATCTTCCCTCTCTTAATTAACTAACTCACTTAAGCCACGACACACAACAACCGATGAATTCCACCACAACTCAAATGATATCACGTTCTTGTACCCGTATTAACACCCATAAAGAATCTCTCTTGTGACGGCCTATCTACGTAATCAGATTTTCGTTCTTACAAATCCACTTGTCTTTTCCCTGAGTTAATGCTGAAGAATATTCACCCCCTTGTCACTCACTACACGGTGAGTTACTGTACCCGTGTGTATGTTAACTGTACTAGTTCATAATACAGTCACTACACGGTGAGTTACTGTACCCGTGTGTATGTTAACTGTACTAGTTCATAATACAGTCACTACACGGTGAGTTACTGTACCCGTGTGTATGTTAACTGTACTAGTTCATATTACAGTCACTACACGGTGAGTTACTGTACCCGTGTGTATGTTAACTGTACTAGCTCATAATACAGTTCACTACACGGTGAGTTACTGTACCCGTGTGTATGTTAACTGTACTAGCTCATAATACAGTCACTACACGGTGAGTTACTGTACCTGCTGTGCGTTTATGTGAACAATTATTTTTTGAGGCTAAGTTTTTCAGAATTGGATATACCCAGCCCATAGATCTCTCTCTCTCTCTCTCTCTCTCTCTCTCTCTCTCTCTCTCTCTCTCACTACAGCAGCAGTATACACCACCAACTAATGCACAGTACTTGCTCAAGTTTCAAACAACCATTAAGGTTTTGCCTCAGTAATGTATTCTCCTGTTGGTTTGTCAACAGTGATGATATACAGCACCACACTCTTTAGTAACCTGAATATTAACCACCTTTTTTCCTCTCTGTCTCTGTTGATGTAATATAATAATTTTTGTTCTATTTACATTAAATATTTTTTTTGTCATATGATTAATTTCTTTTAAAGTTTGCTGATTATTAATGGTGCTTGAGGTTTGTGTCTGAATGTTTATTTGTCTTAGTGTTTCTTGAATTAAATATGTCGATAGTTTACAATAATCATCGTTATTTTTATATAATTGTCGGTTAATTTAGATAAGTTTGGTTTTACTAAATTAATTATACTTTCATCTTATTTATTGTTTGTATATATTTTTTTTTGATTATGACAGGTAGACTTGCAGGTATAATTAGGTAAAATAATTATCATATAGTATCATTATTATAAAGTTTGGGTATTACCTGGATACATACATACATACATACATACATACATACATACATACATACATACATACATACATATATACATACATACATACATAGATACATACAGTACATACATACGAGTATTAATGATGGCATCATATTCTATAGTAGATATGAATATACATGTATCTCTAAGCTGCTTAATATATAGGCTATAAGTTTTATCTGGTATAGTTTAGGTTTGGTCAAGCGTTTGTTTGTAAACCAGAAATACATCACAGTGTGTGTATGAATGACGTCACTCTGTATACCTATCATTAGTTGTATTTGTAAATGTTCTCAATAACTACTACTACTACTACTACTACTACTACTACTACTTTTTTTAAATGGCCTCCAGCCTCCCCCAATAGCCATACGTTCGCCACCATTTTATTACCTTAATATTAAATATCCTAATACATAAGTAGCTATCCTAGCTGTGTTGAGTTAGTTCAGCCACAGATCTATGCGGCATTCAGTGACTGTTGCCTCATAGTCAATATCTGCAACTGTTGTCGGCTTTGGGGCCAATGCTTTAGTTCCCCTGAGGCAGAGCAAAGCCGACATCTCATCCAGGCTGTAACATAACTTCTGGGCTGCTGCTTCTGTTCGGATATCACCTCTGCTAGTCTGGCGTAGAAGCATCTTGCACTTGGTCCCATCCCACCAGAGGTTGTGAACACCAGAGGAGTGAAGCTGCCTTGAACAACGTTTTGAGTTCTCTCCCCGTATGTCCTTATCTTGTCGTTCTCGTTCCTCCTGTGTGCAGCATCGAGAGCTAAGTTACGGTGACATGCGGCATGGGATCAAAAATCCTGATGTTAGAAGGCCTGCTGTCCCACGTCCAGAATCCTCGAGCACTGAAGTCAACACGGGCTTCGTTGATGTGTTTGAAGTCCTATGTTGGAAAATCTCACCGTCCAATGGAAGGAGGGTCGGTTCTACCCTGACATCACGGCAGATTTCCTTCAACATATTTGCTGTGAGACCCTTTACTGTCATACCTCGCATATGAAGCCCTTTTCTTGCACACCATGGCGTGATCGACGTCATAGAAGAGCCACACACGCATTGGGAGGGCAACCTTTCACTGGTCACCGTACCTTAGAGCATTGGCATCTGTAAATTTGTTTATTGAGACTGAAACCATTTGCCCTTATCGGTAACGTAGTTAACCAGTTCGAGGCGCCCACCTCCTGCGGTATAGCTCATTTTTTTCAAATTCTCTGGTACTTGCGTCAACAGTTGCTGCAACTTATCACTTTGGCCATGCTGTTGTTCTGTTGTAATGGACCTTCGAATCTTGTTTACTTCACTGGTATCCACCCCCTGTTGCGTTCTGAGCTATTATGTGGTCCGTGAGGGCTGCCGTGAGCTTAACTGGTTTGGATGTTCGGTGGCAGCAAACTCCTGATTGGTCAATCCCATTCCTCCCAGTCTCGGTGGTACAATCTTTCTGCTGGGGTTAAGTGAGGGTGTTTCACTAATTTGGGAATGAATTGACGCTTTCTTCCAGAGGGTGAGGAGGGGTCCGATATCAGGGATAGTGAGATCAAGTAGTTCCAGGATGCTTGACTCCATGGGTGAATGCTGCAAAGCCGCATGTGGCTCTGTGTTAGCAATCCAGAGAGCTGGCTTTCCCTAACCCACTCATTCACCTTTTCCCGCCACGTACTCGGTCTTGAAGTCCGTCGCCGATTACTGCGCCTAGGTGTTTTGGCCATCCTTTGTTATTTTGACCTCACTTCCACCGAACACCCATTGCCTGTTCATAATGTTCTGGCTTCACAATGAGGAAGGACTTGCTGGCGTTTGGGTGGTACCCTATTAGGACTCTTGATGTTACCAGATCCCACCACTTTTTGATGTCCTCCACTTTTCCCTGCTCCTGTAAGGTCATCAGCGAAACCACTCTTGCTCGACCTCAGTTGTTTCAAATTTTATTGTGTGTTGAGCACTGATAGGCCTATTGCGTACATTGCCATGGCAACAGGGCCCCCCAGTTGTTCCTCGGATGACTGTGTGATGGATCACCTCAGGAGCCTTGTTGTTTACGATACAGAGTTCGATGGATTCCTATAGGGTTTCAACTACTACTCACTTACTACTACTATTACTACTATTACTACTACTACTACTACTACTACTACTACTACTACTAATAATAATAATAATAATAATAATTAATAATAATAATAATAATAATAATAATAATAATGATAATAATAATAATAATATAAATAATAATAATGATAATAATAACATAATAAAATAATAATAATATTAATAATAATAATAATAATAATAATAATAATGATGATAATAATAATTAAATAATAATATTAATAATAATAATAATAATAATATATGTAATAATAATAATAATAATAATAATAATAATAATAATAATAATAATAATAATATTTCTTACTAATACAATACAGAGTGACCAGACTCCTGTCATTTAGTATCTTTTTAAACCCCTTCACTTAAAACCTAATCAAAACAAACACAAAATAAACACACAGTCATTTCCAAACTCACCACCCCTCCCTCTTCCAAGCACAATGTTTTATTTCCTATTTAATCAACAAGAACAAAAACACGAAAACAAACTCATCTTCCCCCCCCCTACCTCCCCAGCTTCCTCCCCCCCACCCTACCTTCCCTTCCTTCCCCACCCTACCTCTCCACCTCCCTATCGTCTCCACCTTCCCTCCCCCACCCTCTCTCACCTTCCTCCCCCACCCAACCTCCCCACCTTCCTCCCCACCTAGTCCCTCCCCCACCCTACCTCCCCTTCCCCCACCCCTACCTCCCACCTTCCTTCCCCCCACCTACCTCCTCCACCTTCCCTCCCTCACCCTACCTCCACCTTCCCTCCCCACCCTACTCCCTTCCTCCCCACCCTACGTCCCCATTCCTTCCCCACCTACCTCCTCCCACCTTCCCTCCCCACCTCCCCCACCTTCCCTCCCCCACCCTCGTCCCCTTCCCTCCCCACCTACGTCCCCACTTCCTTCCCCCACCCTACCTCTCCACCTTCCTCCCCCACCCTACCTCCCCTTCCCTCCCCCCACCCTACGTCCCCACCTTCCCTCCCTCACCCCTACCTCCCCACCTTCCCTCCCCCACCCTACCTTCCCACCCTTCCTTCCCCCACCCTACCTCTCCACCTTCCCTCCCCACCCTACGTCCCCCACCTTCCTCCCTCACCCCTACCTCCCCACCTTCCCTCCCCACCCTACATCCCCACCTTCCCCTACCTCCCCCTACCTCTCCACCTTCCCTCCCCCACCCTAGTCCCCACCTTCCCTCCCCCACCTACGTCCCCACCCTTCCTTCCCCCACCCCTACCTCCACCTTCCCTCCACCTGCGTCCCCACCTTCCTTCCCCCACCCTCCACCTTCCCTCCCCACCCTACCTCCCCTTCCTCCCCCCACCTACGTCCCCCACCTTCCCTCCCCCCCCTACGTCCCCACCTTCCTTCCCACCTACCTCTCCACCTTCCCCTCCCCACCCATACCTTCCCTCCTCCCCACCACGTCCCCCACCTTCCCTCCCTCACCCTACCTCCCCACCTTCCCCTCCCCCACCCCTACCTTCCCACCCCTTCCTTCCCCCCACCCTACCTCCTCACCTTCCTCCCCTACCTCCTCCACCTTCCCTACCTCACCCTACGTCCCCTTCCCTACCTCCCTCCTCCTCCACCTTCCCTACCTCACCCTACCTCTCCTTCCCTCCCCCACCATACGTCCCCACCTTCCCTCACCCTACCTCTCCACCTTCCCTCCCCCCACCCTACTCCCCACCTTCCCCCTCCCCACCTCTCCACCTTCCCTCCCACCATCGTCCCCCACCTTCCTTCCTCACCTACGTCCCCACCTTCCCTCCCCACCCTACCTCCCCCACCTTCCTTCCCTCACCCTACGTCACCTTCCTTCCCTCACCTACGTCCCCACCTTCCCTCCCCCACCCCTACCTCCCCACCTTCCTCCCCACCCCTACCTCTCCACCTTCCTCCCCCCACCCTACATCCCCACCTTCCCTCCCCTCACCCCTACCTCCTCCACCTTCCCTCCCCCCACCTACCTCCCCACCTTCCTCCCCCCCCACCCTACATCCCCTCCCCCACCCTCACCTCCCACCTTCCCCTCCACCCCTACCTCCCCACCTTCCTCCCCACCCTACCTCTCCCACCTTCCCCTACCTCACCTCTCCCTTCCTCCCCTCACCCTACCTCCCCACCTTCCCTCCCCCCACCAGGTGAGTCAATTAAGCGAGAGCTGAACAGACAAAAAGATTTTCTTCCTCAAAGGTTTCTATTTTTTTTTTATCCTCAACTCAACAACGCTACAAGTTGAGCTCCTCCTACAAAGCCTCGCCCTCTCCCTCCCTCCTCAACAATAACATCTCCTCCGCCTCTCTTTGTGGTCAGGGAAGCTCTACGGTGGTCACTGGTTTGGCTCCTGCTTCACCTGTGTTAAATGGAGTGTGTGTGTGTGGGTTATGATATTATATAATATATAATAATTATATATGTAATAATCCAACAGTTATAGGCTAAAGATACACGATAAATAAAGATGACACGGATTACCTACGGTGACCTGGTTACTGAAACTACTGCAGGTTGTTGTAGGTCACGTGCAGCTGTGGTGTGGGACAGCTGCACGTGGACGAGATCAGTGTTACAGGTGAGGGCCACAGTGTACTGAGTGTTGATCAGTGTTACAGGTGAGGGCCACAGTGTACTGAGTGTTGATCAGTGTTACAGGTGAGGCCACATGGTACTGAGTGTTGATCAGTGTTACAGGTGAGGGCCACATGTACTAGTGTTGATCAGTGTTACAGTGAGGGCACATGACTGAGTGTTGATCAGTGTTAAGTGAGGGCACAATGTACTGAGTGTTGATCAGTGTTACAGGTGAGGCCACATGGTACTGAGTGTTGGTCAGTGTTACAGGTGAGGGCCTGGTACTGAGTGTTGATCAGTGTTACAGGTGAGGGCCACATGGTACTAGTGTTGATCAGTGTTACAGGTGAGGGCCACAGTGTACTGAGTGTTGATCAGTGTTACAGGTGAGGGCCACATGGTACTGAGTGTTGATCAGTGTTACAGGTGAGGGCCACAGTGTACTGAGTGATCAGTGTTACAGGTTCACCTATGGTTCACACTAGACATTGACTGGTGTTCACTCTCCATACTTTCATTTCAGTTGTGAATTGATAATTAATCCCTGTACTGGTTTGTTAATGGTTGGGGGTTAAGGGTCAATGTGTGTGTGTGTGTGTGTGTGTGTGTGTGTGTGTGTGTGCATTATGGCAAATGTTAAATACATACCAACCTAACCTAACCTAACCCTACCTAACCTAACCTAAGCTAACCTAACCTAACCTAACCTAAAGCTAACTTCTTCTTCTAACCCAAATATATGACCCATTTTATGTGTACATTAACCAGAGGTGAATGATTTAACTGTGTGTATTGATGTATGTATTTATGTATATGTATGCGTGGATGAATATGTATGTGCACGTATAATCTGTGGGTATTTGATTATGTGTACGTGTGACTGAGTGTGCGTTTTCCTGGGTCGTTCAGCTTTGTGTGTGTGTGTGTCTGTCTGTGTGCCTCTAACGATGTGTACCTGGCTGGGTGTATGACGGTATGTACGTGCTTTTATGTACATGAGTATGTGTGACGGAGTGTACATTACTGTGTGTAACAGTGTGCAAGTTTTACTGGGTCGTCCACCTTTGACAGAGAGAGAAATACAAAACGTCCGACTGTAAATCGTTTATACTATTCTATCTCATCCTGGTAAAGCATTTTCTGTTTTTTTTTTAATCACCGCCTCCCACTCGCTCTCCCTCTCCCTTCCTTCTCCTCACCCCTCCCCTCCCACTCGCTCACTCCTCCCTTCTCCCACTCCTCTACCCTCCCCTTCCCTCCTCTCTCACCCCTCTCCTCTCTCTTGCTCCTCCTCCTTCTCCTACTCCTCTCCCCTCCCTTCTCTCCTCCCCTCCTCCCCTCCTGCCCTCTCCCTTCCCTTCTCCCCTCCCCTCCCCTTCCCCTCCTCTCTCACCCCTCTCTCTCCTCTCGCTCCTCCTCCCCTCCTCCCTCCTCCCTCCCTCCCTTCTCCCTCCCTCTCCCTCTCCCTTCCTCCTCCCTCCTCCCTCTCCTCTCTCTCCCCTCCCCACCCCCCTCCCACCCCTCCCCCTCCTCCCCCTACCATCACTAATGAGCCGCGTTTACAATGTAAATGGAACCAGCGTCCGCATTTTATGGTTGACATCGCATTACACGTTTCATTCTATTTGGGTCACAGATAATTTTTTAGGACACAGTATGTCAGAAATCCGTGTACAAGTGGTAGTATTACAGGGGTGAGTGCAGGGAGCAGGCAGGAGGCGAGGCAGGAGCGGGCAGGGCATGGTGTGGGTTTTTTCTCATGTTGGGGTGTGTACTTAACGATCTCAGGGAGGATGGGGGAGGTTGAGTAGAGGGAGGGAAAGATGGGGTGAAAGGGGATGGGTAGAGGCTGTAGGAGGAGCATTGCCTGTATTTTATCAGTGACTTAATGTACCGAGTCAGAGCTGGACGGTATACCTAAATTAACTACCAAGACTACTTTATGCCGTATGGATAGATAGATAGATAGATAGATAGATAGATAAATTTATTTTTCGAGTATACCTATGCATATGTATCACTGCAAAAATACACCCATACACACACACACACACACACACACACACACACACACAACTGTACAAACATACATAAACTCAGTAATATTCACACACTGCTGCATATTTAAAATCATACACAGATAATGCACACACGGACACACATGCAACAACAACAACAACAACAACAACAACAACAACAACAACAACAACAACAACAACAACAACAAGCAACAACAACAACAACAACAACAACAACAAGCAACAGCAACAACAACAACAGCAACAGCAACAACAACAGCAACAACAACAGCAACAACAACAACAGCAACAACAACCACAACAACAACAACAACAACAACAACAACAACAACAACAACAACAACAACAACAACAACCACAACAACAACAGCAACAACAACAACAACAAAACAACAACAACAACAACAACAACAACAACATTTTTACATTTTAAACAAACACACATGCGGCGTTTATACAACATTTAATCCAGGAATACATGATGCTTGCAACAACAAAAATATGCAAAGGCAACATGAGTTTTCTTGTTGTTTTGTTGTTGTACACAATGGCAGTGAAAGATAATATTTTGTGGAGTCTCTTGAGTTAAAATTAAATTCCAATATTGGTGTTATGCGAGACAGAGAATTGGAGGAGCAGGAAGGAGGGACAAAGGAGGTGGAAGGAAGGAGGTAGAAAAGTAATAGGAGAAATAGGGGTTAATAGGATGAGGGGTGAGATAGGGAAAGGAAGAAGTAGAAAGTGTGGAAGATTGGGGTGTAGTCTCTCTCTCTCTCTCTCTCTCTCTCTCTCTCCCTGCGTTAAAGAGAGACATAGAGGTTGATGGTATAGTCTCCACAACCCATACACTGTCCTCCCCTCACCCTTCATGCCTCTGCCCAGTGTACACACCTGCCACCACACACCTGCAGGGTCCTACACACCTGCCACTACCACCACACACCTGCAGGGTTCTACACTTATCACTATCACCAAAAATCTGCTGGGTCCTACACACCTGCCACTATCACCACCACACACCTGCAGGGTCCTACATACCTGTCACTACCTTCACACCTGCAGGGCCCTACACACCTGCTACTGTAACGAACTGTACAAAATATATCTTTTGCTGTAATATATATATATCTACACGCAATATAAAACACTGGCTTTTGTAACTTATTTATGCAGTACGGAACAATAGCATTACAAAGGTCCTGTAACCGACATACACGATGCATAATAAATCAGATACAGTACATAGGGTAGGTATTGTACCGTTTCAAAAAGGTTATTGTTTGTTGGGGGTGAAATCGTCAGTTTTACATAACTAAACTTTAATTCAGATTTTGGTGTCTATTTCACAATTCATAAAACTGAAAAATTATTGAAATGTTTCGATCACAATATAACGTCTGTTTTACATTATCAAACAACGCGTATTAACAAAGGGAATATCATCACCCTATACTTTGAAAATATTTAACTAACTATATATATATATATATACTATATATTTACATTGCATGGAAGAATTTGCTACAGTTGTTCCTACATTGCCTACTGATATATGTTATTTTGTAGCTTATTGAACATTGCAGAGGAGATATTTCTACAGTGTTGTGTCATTTTAGTGTTGAATTTACATTGCAAGACATATATAAACACTATATTTCACTCGAAGTTCTGTCAATATATAATACCTGATCTACATTGCAAAAATAAAGGAACTGAAATAATTGTAAGTTTATCGCATTTCGAGAAGTCAGGCATACCAGAATGTATGCAGCAAGTGAAGATTAACCTAACCTAACCTAACCTAACCTAACCTAACCTAACCTAACCTAACCTAACCTAACCTAACCTAACCTAACCTAATCTAACCTAACCTAATCTAACCTAACCTAACCTAACCTAACCTAACCTAACCTAACCTAACCTAACCTAACCTAACCTAACCTTACCTAAACTAATCTTTACGTGTTCCAACTGTATATAATATATTGGTAACAGTGTAACAATGGTAACGCCACTATACTCTATACAGTATTGGTATCACGTGTGTAGGTTGGTCTGTGCGGGAGTTTACAGGTTAATAAGTTTGCTGTGTAGTGAACAACCAAATGTTATTGTAACTGTATACTATTGGTGAATGTTTCTCTCTTTTTTTTGCCTGTCTGTCTGCCTATCTGTCTGTCTGTCTGTCTGTGTGAGTGTGTGTGTGTGTGTGTGTGTGTGTGTGTGTGTGTGTGTGTGTGTGTGTGTGTGTGTCATTGCACAAACTTTGGTTCACATGAAAATTAGACGCCCATAAACTTATTTCATCTGATAAAAAGTACCCTACCCTACCCTACCCTACCCTAACCTAACCTAACCAAATCAAACCAAGCCTACCCTTACCCCCTCTGCAGGTAACAATTGAGTGTTTAATCATCAGGTAAAACAAGGTAAAAGGGGGTAAATCACCAGGTAATACATCAGGTGTTTGAGTAATAACCAGGAGTCAACAGAACCATAATGTGATTTTAAATACTCATACAATTTTTCCTAATTCATTCCTGACTGATCTAGATTTTAACGTAATAATCACGTCTAGTTTTTTTCCCTATATAAATATACATTGTTACAAAAGCTTCAATGATCCAATCTATTCAACAACATAAATATTACCATTTCCTGACAATTAATGATTTGGAATTAATTGATAATGCCATGTATATCAATGGTCTATATTTGCATGCGGGGTGATATAATTCACACTGTCATTAATATAACTGGGGGGGGGAGGGGGGTGTGTTTTTCCCTGACACCTTTGTAAGTGTTGGTTAGGTTAGGTGAGGTGGGGGAATTATCGTACAGCAGCGGGTAGTGTTTAATGGCACCACAGCTTGACTTCCAGACGCAGCTTGACTTCCAGACGCATGAGTAAATGTTTGTATTGGGTTATACTTGAAAGAGCTTAAGTTTATCACGATTAAAACATACACGTAATAATAATAATAATAATAATAATAATAATAATAATAATAATAATAATAATAATAATAATAATAATAATAATAATAATAATATTCCCACAGGCAGAAGACTCAAGAGGTCACAATCAACTACGTCAATATTAAGAAGTCTGAAACAATATCTCTACCTTGAGTTCACCTGGAGACGCCATTACAGGTAAGGTCATATCAAGGTAATTAGATAAAACTCTTAAGTTAAAAGTTGATTCCCTATGTCAACTTTGCAAGGGGTGTTTTAACCCTTTGAGAACATTGGTTTAAATTGTTTTTTGGGGGGAGTTGATGGTTTAGTGTATTGAAGATGATGGTTTAGGTCTATGGGGGTTGTGGTTTATTCTATTGACGAATATGGTTTAATAATTTGGGGAATGTGGTTTTAAACTTTGTGGATTATGGTTTAACCCGTTGAGGATGATAGTTTAAACCTTTTGGATGACTACGGTTATTATTTTGAGGTGGAGGTGGAGGTGGAGGAGGAGGAGAAAGAGGAGGTGGAGGAAGAGGAGAACCAGGAGGAGGAGGTGGCGGAGGAGGAGAAAGAGGAGGTGGAGGAAGAGGAGAACAAGGAGGAGGAGGTGGAGGAGTTGGAGAAAAAGAAAAAGGAGGAAGAGAGGGAGGAGGAATGGGCGGAAGTGGATAAGGAGGAGGAGAAAGAGGTGGTCGAGGAGAAGGAGGAGGAGTTGGTGGAGAAGGAGAAAGAGAAAGAGGAAGTGTAGGAGACGGTGTAGAAGGAGGAGGAAGAGAGGAAGAGGAAGGGGGTGGAGAAGGAGAAAGAGAAAGAGGAAGTGGAATAGATGGTGTAGAAGGAGGAGGAAGAGAGGAAGAGGAAGGAAGGAGAGAAAGAGAAAGTGGAGTAGATGGTGTAGAAGGAGGAGGAGAAGGAGGAGGAGTTGGTGGAGAAGGAGAAAGAGAAAGAGGAAGTGTAGGAGACGGTGTAGAAGGAGGAGGAAGAGAGGAAGAGGAAGGGGGTGGAGAAGGAGAAAGAGAAAGAGGAAGTGGAATAGATGGTGTAGAAGGAGGAGGAAGAGAGGAAGAGGAAGGGGATGGAGATGGAGAGTTATACCACCCACCTACCTGTCAGTGCCGCTACACGTCAGCTGTCAGCGGAGACCGACAGTTTTTTTTACTAATTTGGGTTTTATTAGTTGGTTCCTGTTAACTGTCTGGCTGTGTGCACACTTTTAGAATGTGACTGTATGTATACTTGTAGACTGTCTGACTGTATGTATACTTGTAGACTTTTCTGACTGTATGTATACTTGTAGACTGTCTGACTGTATGTATACTTGTAGACTGTCTGACTGTATGTATACTTGTAGACTGTCTGACTGTATGTATACTTGTAGACTGTCTGACTGTATGTATACTTGTAGACTTTTCTGACTGTATATAAACTTGTTGGCTGACAGATATGGTAGGTGTTGGACCATGCCACTTCATCTTTCAGAGGGGGTCTGTCTCCACCTCACTCCCACATCAAATATTCTCTCCATCTGAATGACTTCCCTTACAGGTAATTGTCGAATTTCCTTGAATCAATTCCCCGTGTCAACCAAGTCAGATATCTGGGAGGCAGCATCTTATATATTGAAGGAGAGGAGGAGGAGGAGGAGAAAGGAGGAGGAGGAGGAGGAGGAGGAGGAGGAGAGGAGGAGGAGGAGGAGGAGGAGGAGGAGGAGGAGGAGGAGGAGGAGGAGGAGGAGGAGGAGGAGGGAGGAGGAAGAGGAAGAGCAAATTGGAGGAGGAATAAGAGAGTGAGGGGAAGAAGAGGGAGGGAAGAGGAGGAGGAAAATGAGGAGTATGAGGACAATAGTTGATCGTGGAACCAAACAACTCTCTCTCTCTCTCTCTCTCTCTCTCTCTCTCTCTCTCTGCCTCTCTCTCTCTCTCTCTCTCTCTCTCTCTCTCTCTCTCTCTCTCTCTCTCTCTCTCTCTCTCTCTCTCTCTCTCTCTCTCTCTCTCTCTCTCGTGACTCATTCATCAACCAGGATTATAACTTACGAGCTATAGAAGCCTCCTTACCCCTTACCCTCTTCTCTCCTCTTCTTATTTCTCTCTTCTTCCTCTTCTTCCTCTCTTCTTTTTTTATTCTCCGTCTTTCTCTCTTCCTCCCTTCACCTTCCTCTTCTTTCTATCTTCGTCTTTCGTTTTTCCTCCTTTCTTTTTCCTCTTCTTTCTGTATTCATCTTTATATTTCTCCTCTTCCTCTTTTCATCTTTCTCTTCATCCGCTTTACCTCCTTTTCCTCTATTCCTTTTCTCTTCTACCTGTATCTCTTCTCTTTTTCTTCTTATCCTCCTCCTCCTTCTTTCTTCCTTTTTCCCTTCTTCTATTTTCACCTTTTCCCTCCTTCCTTCTTTCTCCTCCTTTACTCTTTCTATTTCCTTTATCCCATCTTCCTCTTCTCCTCCCCTTTCGCTTCCTCTCTTTCTTCCTTCCCACTTTTTTCTCCTCGCCCTTCTTCTCTCCCTCCTCTTTCGCCCCTCCCTCTTTCTCTTTCCCCTTCCCCTCCTCTTCTTCCTCCTTCTCCTTCCCCTTCCTCCTCCTCTTCCCTACTCCCATTCCTGTTTTTCCCCTCCCCTTCTCCTCCTTCGCGAACGAAAAACACAAGAATCGGGAACACAAGAATTAGGAAACACAAGATTCAGGAAACATGAGATTCATGAAACACAAGATTCAGGAAACACAAGAATCAAGAAACACAAGATTCAGGAAACACAAGATTCAGGAAACACAAGATTCAGGAAACATGAGATTCATGAAACACAAGAATCAAGAAACACAAGATTCAGGAAACACAAGAATCGGGAACACAAGAATTAGGAAACACAAGATTCAGGAAACACAAGATTCAGGAAACACAAGATTCAGGAAACATGAGATTCAGGAAACACAAGATTCAGGAAACACAAGAATCAAGAAACACAAGATTCAGGAAACACAAGAATCGGAAACACAAGATTCAAGAAACACAAGAATCAAAGAAGACAATTTTCAAGGCAAAAGACGATAACCTCAAAGGAAAAAATAATCCAGGTTTAAGGGAAAAGAAGAGAGATTGAAAGGCCAACGTAATTCTGTTCTGGTGTGAGTGTTGTTAAGATGCGGCCGGGGGATTGAGGGTGTCTGGAGCCACCACACTCAGACACAACAACTTTACATGAAAACATTCTTTTTACCTCCCACCATGCATTCACAAACAGGTCCTCTCATTCTGTCTGTCTGTCTGTCTAGCTGTCTGTCTGTCTGCCTGTCTGTCTGTCTGCCTGCCTGTCTGTCTGTCTGTCTGTCTGTCTCTCTTTTGTCTTTCACTCTTTTCATCCTACTCTCTTTCTCTCTTGATGCCTTCCAGTTTCTGTCTGTCTGTCTGTCTGTCTGTCTGTCTGTCTGTCTCTCCTCATAACAAATATACCACTATTATATAAACCACATGAGCTAGGCACCAATAAAACATATATCACTCTTTAACATAAATTCTAGAGCCAAGGAGAGGTGTTATTGTGCACTAATTAGACGGAGACTGGCTAGGGCACTAAAAATATTGTTAATGGGTGACGTAGTTCACACCAGCAGCGAGGAGAGGAGAGGAGAGGAGAGCGTGTGGAAGAAAATTTGATAAAAGTTAGAGTAATTACACCAACGTCGCGTGAAATGTGTGTGTGTGTGTGTGTGTGTGAAGTTCTCAAGACACAAGTGTAATTACAAGCCAGCACACACGACACTGCACACAATAATGATAGTAGTGATGAGGGTGTGATAATGATGATGATAATGAGAATAATGAGAATAATCATAATGACGATAATAATAATAATAATAATAATAATAATAATAATAATAATAATAATAATAATAATAATAATAATAATAATAATAATAATAATAATGTGAAACGTATAATAAACTTCTATGTTAAGCTATCCAACTGTATTTACCCAACAATTAAATCAGATGGAAGTAGAAAAAAAAATTACATCCTACGCCCGCCAGCCTTCAACAAGAGACCCCCCAGAGAATTGCGAGTCGTCCTGTCCCAAATTGTCGTACAGTGCTGGGTACCGGACTGGGATAAAGAATAATAGTTTGTTGCATTTAAAGGAGAAGTAAAGAGAACATCGTACTCCCGCCAACACTGCCGGCTATGAGTTTTGTCCAGGGAAACAGAATACTCCCAGAGAATTGTCAACACCTCCCAGTCTAAACTATCGTACGACACAGAAATTGTTTTGGGGTAAATAATGACAAAAAGTATATTTATAGGTGGATAGATGCAAGGGTTACTCCTACTACTACTACTACTACTACTACTACTACTATTATTATTATTTTTTTTAAGTGGCCTCCAGCCTCCCCCAATTGCCACCGCCTACTACTACTACTACTACTATTACTACTACTACTACTACTACTACTACTACTACTACTACTAACCTCATTCTCCCATACTCACTATCCTTCAGGTAAAAGCTTGAGGTACTAAGGTGAGCAAGACAATTATCACTACCTGTGTCTAACACCTGTTGGAGACATTACACTAAAACACTGAAGGAATAGCATGAGTTATGACAGGTGTGATGGTGAAGTATTACCCAGCAGAGGTGCGAGATGGATGAAAATGGATAATGGAGAACGGCAGGAATGATGTTAATGATTAATAACAATACTGGTAATAAATTTGGTGGAAGATGATGTTGGACTACTACTACTACTACTACTACTAGTACTACTACTACTACTACTACTACTACTACTACTACTACTACTACTATTACTACTACTACTACTACTACCTACTACTACTACTACTAACCTCATTTCATACCACTATCCTTCAGGTAAGCTTGAGTACTAAGGTGAGCAAGACGAATTATCACTACCTGTGTCTAACACCTGTTGAGGCTTAATTACACTAAAACACTGAAGGGAATAGCATGAGTTATGACAGGTGTGATGGTGAAGTATTACCCAGCGAGAGAGGTGCGAGGATGGACGGTGAAAAATGGATAATGGAGGGGAACGGGAGGAATGATGTTAATGGTGCTAATAACAATACTGGTAATAAATTTGGTGGGAAGGATGATGTTGGACTACTACTACTACTACTACTACTACTACTACTACTACTACTACTACTACTACTACTACTACTACTACTACCTATCCTAACCTAACCTAACCTAACTTGTATATTTCTTTCATCTCTCCCTCATCTCTCCCTCATCTCTCCATTCTCCTGCGTCTCTCCTCATCTCTCAACATCTCTCCTGCGTCTCTCCCTCATCTCTGCCTCATCTCTCCTCATCTCTCCCTCATCTCTCCTGTAACAATTTATTTGTCTCGCTCAAACACATTAATTCTAATCTACTCTTGTCAAACATTCCATTATTTCTTTTTGTTTGTGCATCATATATTTGTCATACAGGTCGCTCCCTCCCTCTCTCCCTCCCTCCTTCCCTCCCTCCCCTACCTCCTTCCCCTCACCCTTCCCTCCCTTCCTCTCCCTCCCTCCCCTCCTCCCTCTTCCCTCACCCCTCCCTCCCTTCCTCCCTCCCTCTCTCCTCCTTCCCCCTCCCTCTTCCTCACCCCTCCCTCCCTCCATCCCTCCTCCTTCCCTCACTCCCTCCTTCCCTCACCCCTCCCTCCCTTCCTCCCTCCCTCTCCTTCCCCTCCTCCCCTCCCCTCCCTCCCTCCATCCCTCCCTTCCTCACCCCTCCCTCCCTTCCTCCTCCCTCCCTCCCTCCCTCCCTCCTTCCCCTCCCACCCCTCCCTCCCTTCCTCCTCCCTCTCTCCTCCCTTCCTCCTCCTTCCTCACCCCTCCCTCCCTCCATCCCTCCTCCTTCCCTCACTCCCTCCTTCCCTCACCTCTCCTCCTTCTCCCTCCCTCCTTCCCTCCTCCCTCCCTCCTCCTCCTTCCCCTCACCCTCCCTCCTTCCTCCTCCCTTCCTCCTCCTCCCCTCCCTTCCCCTCCTCCCTCCCTCCCTCCCTCCTTCCCCTCACCCCTCCCTCCCTTCCTCCTCCTCTCCCTTCCCCTCCCCTCCCCCTCCTCCCTCCTCCCCTCACCCCTCCCTCCCTTCCTCCTCCCTTCCTCCTCCTCCTCCTTCCCTCACTCCCTCCCTCCCTCCCCTCCTTCCCCTCACCCCTCCCTCCCTTCCTCCCCTCCTCCTCCTTCCCTCCTCCCCTCCCTCCCTCCCTCCTTCCCTCACCCCTCCCCTCCTTCCCTCCTCCCTTCCTCCCTCCCTCCTCCTTCCCTCCCTCCCTCCTCCCTCCCCTCCTTCCCTCTCCCTCCCTCCCCTTCCTCCCCTCCCTCCCTTCCCTCCTCCCCTCCTTCCCTCACCCTCCCTCCCTCCTCCCTCCTCCCCTCCTCCTTCCTCCCCCCCCTCCTCTCCCCTTCAACCCGGCAATATACAGCCTGAGACCATAACAATATGACCCTTGATGTCAAGGTCAAACCAGCTCGATGTTCTACAATGTGTTCTGAAGATTTTTTGTTGATGATGAGAGTGAGAGAGAGAGAGAGAAGTAGAAAGAGAGAGAGAGAGAGAGAATATTCTGGTACGCAGGATGAAAGCAACTGTCCACACACACACACACACACACACACACACACACACACACACACACACACACACACACATTCTGGTAACTAGAGACATAACACAATAGCTAACTGGTTCACTAAAAGCTACAACACAAAGGATTTTCAAATGTTCGTAAATTAAAAAAATGATCGTAAGTGGAGACGTAAGCTTATATCTCGTTCAATTGATCAACGATATTATAGAGAATTTTTAAGAATTCGTAACTTAAGTATTTCATAGTAAGAGAAGCCAGAAATACCTAAAATGGCGGCACAATTACACTGAGACTCTAAGTGAAATAAGATATTGTACAGAAACGTCGTACTTGACCGAGTGAAATTTAATATTGTGTTTCATAAATGATTTGGCTATTGTTGGGTGGACGCTGACTGAGTTCCTTACCTTTATTATATTCGGTAATACAGGTGAGGTATAGGTTAGGTTAGGTTAGGTTAGGTTAGGTTAGGTTAGGTTAGGTTAGGTTAGGTTAGGTTAGGTTAGGTTAGGTTAGGTTGTTGATAATCTGATCTTGTTAATCAATATTATTATTATTATTATTATTATTATTATTATTATTATTATTATTATTATTTATTATTATTACTGCAACTATTTTTGTTTTTCGGTGTTAACTTACCTCTCTCTCTCTCTCTCTCTCTCTCTCTCTCTCTCTCTCTCTCTCTCTCTCTCTCTCTCTCTCTCTCTCTCTCTCTCTCTCTCTCTCTCTCTCTCTCTCTCTCTCTCTCTCTCTCTCTGTCTCTATCTCTGTCTCTCTCTCTCTCTCTCTCCAAGTGAATATGTTTGGTTAAGAAACACCATAAAAGTTTTATGAGATAATAATGTCGTATCAGGTGTTCCCCCTCCCCATATTCTCTCCTCCTCCCCTCCACCCCTCCTCCCCTCCCACCCCTCCCTCCCTCCCCTCCCACCCCTCCTCCCCTCCCACCCCCCCTCCTCCCCTCCACATCCCCTCCTCCCTTCCACCCCCCTCCTCCTCCCTCCCACCCCCCTCCTCCCCTCCCACCCCTCCTCCCTCCCCTCCACCCCTCCCTTCACACCCCTCCTCCTCCCTCCACCCCCCTCCTCCCTCCACATCCCCTCCCTCCCTTCCCCACCCCCCTCCTCCCTTCCACACCCCTCCTCCCTCCCCTCCACCCCCCTCCTCCCTTCCCCCCTCTCCTCCCCTCCCACCTCCTCCCCTCTTTCTCCCCACCCCTTCCCTCTTATCACCTCCTTAAATCCCCCCCTCTCCCTATCCTCCCTCCTTCCCCCACCTACCCCTCCACCCTTCCCTCCCTCCCCCCGTACTCTTCCACCTCCAACCACCCCCCCACCCCAATACCCCATTTAACCCCAACTTCTTCACCTTCTAGATCCTTCCCACAGTTACTCCTCCCCCTCACCCCTCTCCCACCCCCGTCCCTTTCCTTCCCTTCTCCTCTTCCTCACCTTCTCCTTCTCCCCTCACCCCTTCCCCCCTTCCCCCCCCTCCCTCTCCCTCTCTTCCTCATCTTCCTCTCCCTCACTGGTTCTCTCACGTACATAAATATATTCGAAATTCTCTTATGTAAGCTGGTTAAAAATAGTCTTCTTATTTCAGTGTGTACTTGAACGAGACTCTCATAGCTGCTCCTCTCACCGAAAGAAACATATTATTTTGTTAGAGGCTGCACTTAACCGAACGTAAGCTTTAAACACAGGTTAGGTAGAGGGGTGGTGTTAACGGGACTGGCCCAGGATATAGTGGTTCCCTGACTATAACGAGGCCCATCATTTAGTTATCACCACTCTATAACGTCAAACTAATTATACCGACCATATCAACTAAACCTGTATTAGTTTTGACCTCAATATTCTGTTTATCTTACTTTTGTGAACAACTCGGTAAATCTGTACTAGCAGTTACCTAAACCTGTATATATGGACCATTTTAGAGGATGTTTAATGGGGCACTCACTAGCGTCATATCTAATCATTTAATGCAGCAGATGATAGCAGTGCCTGTGCGTGCGTGCGTGCGTGCGTGCGTGCGTCGTTCGTGTGTGTGCGTGTGTGTGTGTGTGTGTGTGTGTGTGTGTGTGTGTGTGTGTGTGTGTGTGTGTGTGTGTGTGTGTGTGTGTGTGTGTGAGAGAGATAGTGAATTTGAATTATTACCATGGACCGCAGCTAGTTTATTGTGCACCCTATGCTCATCTTGTGAGCGGTAGCACAAAAAGGATTACAGTGGCGACAAAGGATGTTTATCAGACCCCAGTTGTCAGGATATTGTGTTACAGATTATTTTCAGTACATTATTTGTATAGTTCGGTATATACGGTTTGTTTAGCTATTATATGCCAAGTGTGGATACAGCCTTAGTATATCAG
Organism: Homarus americanus; assembly: GCF_018991925.1. Classification (NCBI taxonomy): domain Eukaryota; kingdom Metazoa; phylum Arthropoda; class Malacostraca; order Decapoda; family Nephropidae; genus Homarus; species Homarus americanus. Next base: position 154,638 of record NW_024714591.1, read on the forward strand.
CTATCTTACCATCAGATAAAGTGCTGTATCACTGCACACACAGTGTGTTTGGATCTATCCCTATAAGGCTCGAGTTTTTCACGGTCTAAGACTTAGTGTTGGAGTGTGTGGCCATGTGTCTGGCCACACACTTTACATTTAGTCGTGTTCACATCTGCCTTTTTTTTTTCTTTTTTACGGGAGTTAGCCCACCCGGGCACAGGTCGAACGACCCACAACGGGGCCTGGGGGGCGAAAAAATAAGAATAGAAAAAAATAAAAAATAGAGAAGAAAAAGGTTATGCTGTGTTAATCTACAATACGAAGATGTCGGAAAACCAGCTTTTTAAAGTGAGACAGATTGTAATTTGTATGGAAACACAGAAGAAGGCAGATCATTCCACAGTTTGGCTGTGTGAGGGAAGAAGGAGGTACTATAACGGGTTATTCTAGTGTGACCGACATCCACAGAGAAACGGTGGGCACCGCGGGCAAGACGAGTGTTACGAGCCCACGGCCTTGCCGGCGGTACACAGGATGCCAAATACACCGAACATTGCCCGTTAAAGTACCTGTAAAAGAGAGAAAGTGAAGCAACATTACGGCGAAGAGAAAGGGAAGAGAGATTATCAACTTAAGGAGGAGAGTCAATAAGTCGAAATGATGTGACGAAGCAAGACCAACTTTCATAACCAAGATAATACAGGTATCATATAATCTTTCTTCTTTTTTTATAGAGATAACTGTTACCTGTGATTTGCTTCTTCTTACACGTATTGCCTTAGTCTAGCTCAGTCGTCTTGAGGCAAGTGTAAGAGAAGTTCAGGGACTGTTGTCTGCTGATACTTTGAGTGTTAGTGTCTGCTGAAGGCTTGAGTGCTGTCGTCTGCTGAAGGTTTAAGTGCTGCTGTCTGCTGAATGTTTAAGTGCTTCTGTCTGCTAAAGGCTTAAGTACCGATGTTTGCTGAAGGCGTGAGTACTGTTGTCTTCTGAAGGCTTAAGAACTGCTGTCTGCTGAAGCCTCAACGGTCGTTGTCTGTTGAAGCTTTGATTGCCTTGACGTGACATAGTTTCAAGTGTCTTACAGTGCCTCTCTGGGTGTTCTCATCGACATACAAACTTCCTCTCGCTTCAGATTTTGCTGAAGTTTGCCGTCTTGCTGAAGGACCGCTGAAGTTCCTAGTTTTTGGTGGTTACTGAGGTTTCACCTGCTGAATCATGAAGCCTCCATCAGTTCTCTTCATCACGTTAGTATTGATCGGTAAGTGTGTGTGTGTGTGTGTGTGTGTGTGTGTGTGTGTGTGTGTGTGTGTGTGTGTGTGTGCCAAGGATCAAGCGTTAACTTCCGGTGGTTGATCAGTATTCATCGACAGTTTGATTTAAAATTCAAAACTCATTATGGGTAACGGAAATACTGGAACTATCAACCATATACCTAACCTAACCCCGTCAGTGTTACCAATGTATCATATTAATAACCCCGTCAGTGTTACCAATTTACCATAATAATAACCCCGTCAGTGTTACCAATTTACCATAATAATAACCCCGTCAGTGTTACCAATAAGACCATCACCTATAATTACACACCTGGATAGCTCTCCTGGTCTGGACGCGTTTAACAGTACCAATAATTCTTGGGTATAAATATATGCTTTCCACTTCTCTAAATCTCGTGAATTTGCTGTCCAAAAAAATGCGAATTGGATTTTGGGGAATATTTTGGGGAGGGAAATTATGAGTACGTGAAGTAGCATACAGAGCATTGTACTGTAGATACTGTACTGTAGTGGCTTAGAGTTAACAAGGTAGTGAGTGTGAAAGATGGCACCCGTGTAGAAGATGTTGCTAGAAAATAAACACTAATAATAATGAAAAATACTTATATCGATAAGTTATTATTATTGTTATTATTATTATTGTTGTTGTTGTTGTTGTTGTTGTTGTTGTCGTCGTCGTCGTCGTCGTCGTCGTCGTCGTCGTCGTCGTCGTCGTCGTCGTCGTCGTCGTCGTCGTCGTCGTCGTACCTGTCTCCCTGACCTAGGGTGAGGTAGGGTGCTGGGTCATGTAAGCCATCATTGGGAGGTGTTGTGTGTAACGTGAAACTTTTTAAATCACGATAAATTTCACGAACTTTTTCCCTTGTGTGCAATATTAACCCCTTGAATACAGTAGATTATCTTTCTGTGTTAAGCCGCTCCCTCACTACAGCTGCAGATGTTCAGGACATCCACCACGTGGTCCGGGTAGGTCCTTCAGCATGGCAGCCGGAAGGCTGAAAATATACAGTTGCATAATTGGGGAATGGGTCTCTTGGTTGACAAATAATATACAAGTAACATAAGTGATACAAATATGATATATAATAACTAGGTGAGGAGAAGGTCAAACTACAGGGCATTTCAACATAGTGACAGTGCAAAAAGTAAGATTGACTGGGAGTGAATACACTGGTTGATTACAAGTTGTTGATAAATTTTACAATGGTTGGGACTGGGCTGTTCTTATAGCGATCAGTTCGTGCTTGTATGGGCTGGATGCGGTTGTGGTGTCGAACAGCAATTCTCAGGCGAGGGACCTCAAGTGTGTGTGTGTGTGTAATAATCACACACCTATAACTATCCCTCAGCAAGTTATCTACGAGTGAGTCCTGCAGGGCAGATAAAGTTAATCTCACTATCACTCAGACGCGGTAATCCTCCTATTGCTGATGTGAGAGATGACTTTGGGGATTTTATTTCTGGGAATAAAATGTAATATATTTTTTATTTGTTGATAAAGTTTATTTATTGTCTTTAGATTGTGTGTGTGTGTGTGTGTGTGTGTGTGTGTGTGTGTGTGTGTGTGTGTGTGTGTGTGTGTGTGTGTGTGTGTGTGTGTGTATGTGTGTGTGTGTGTGTGTGTGTGTGTATAATAATAATAATAACTAACGGTTTATTGAAAGAGCATGGCAGCAGGAAGGCTGAAAATATACAGTTGCATAATTGGGGAATGGGTCTCTTGATTGACAAATAATATACAAGTAACATAAGTGATACAAATATGATGTATAATAACTAGGTGAGGAGAAGGTCATACTACAGGGCATTTCAACATAGTGACAGTGCAAAAAGGTAAGATTGGCTGGGAGTGAATACACTGGTTGATTACAAGTTGTTGATAAATTTTACAATGGTTGGGGCTGGGCTGTTCTTATAGCGATGAGTACGTGCACGTATGGGCTGGATGCGGTTGTGGTGTCGAGCAGCAATTCTCGGACGAGGGATCTCGAGTGGTAGTAGCAGCCGGTGTCGAGGATGGTGCAGAAGCTTCTCACCAAATTTGCAGATGAGGTCGTGGTGATGGTCAGTGAGAGCCGAGAGGGTCAGTGTGTTGAGCGCTTCTTGATATGTGGAGTAGGAAGGGGAGAGAATAATCTTGCATGCCCTCTTTTGCACTTTTTCTAGGTGTTTACGTTGTGTGGCATTTAGGGAGGAAGACCAGGTGGGGGAGGCATAGGTGAGCTTAGGGAAGTATGAATGTTGAGTCAGCACTGAGGCTCGTGTGCAGGAACTCCGAGGGACTGAGTCGGCGGAGGAGGTGGAGACGGAAACTGGAGGATTTGACACTGACGTGTGTGTGTTGTGTGTGTGTGTGTGTGTGTGTGTAACGGATCCTGGGGCTGTGTTCATCCTCTGGTCTCTCTGCTTTCAGCTGAGTACAGTGCTCTGGGTGTGTGGTAGTGAAAGGGTAGTGGTGAGGTATAGTGGTGAGAGGGTGGTGGTAAGAGGATGTGGTGGTGGGGGGGGTGATGAGGAGGAGATCTTGATGGTTAGGGGTGGAAGGAGTTAGTTCATTATGGTTTTACCCAACAGCTGGTGTCTCGCAAGTGTGGAAGATGGCCGCGCCATATTCGTGATGATGATGATGTTAACGTTTCTGTCTATCTGTTAACGTTTCTGTCTATCTGTTAACGTTTCTGTCTATCTGTTAACGTTTCTGTCTATCTGTCAACGTTTCTGTCTATCTGTCAACGTTACTGTCTATCTGTTAACGTTACTGTCTACTGTTAACGTTTCTGTCTATCTGTTAACGTTTCTGTCTATCTGTTAACGTTTCTGTCTATCTGTTAACGTTTCTGTCTATCTGTTAACGTTTCTGTCTATCTGTTAACGTTACTGTCTACTGTTAACGTTTCTGTCAATCTGTTAACGTTTCTGTCTATCTGTTAACGTTTCTGTCTATCTGTTAACGTTTCTGTCTACCTGTTAACGTTTCTGTCTGTCTGTTAACGTTTCTGTCTATCTGTTAACGTTTCTGTCTATCTCTTAACGTTTCTGTCTATCTGTTAACGTTTCTGTCTATCTGTTAACGTTTCTGTCTATCTGTTAACGTTTCTGTCTATCTGTTAACGTTTCTGTCTACCTGTTAACGTTTCTGTCTGTCTGTTAACGTTTCTGTCTATCTGTTAACGTTTCCGCATCTATCTGTTAACGTTTCTGTCTATCTGTTAACGTTTCTGTCTATCTGTTAACGTTTCTTATCTATCTGTTAACGTTTCTGTCTGTCCTGTTAACGTTTCTGTCTATCTGTTAACGTTACTGTCTATTAACGTTTCTGTCAATCTGTTAACGTTTCTGTCTATCTGTTAACGTTTCTGTCTATCTGTTAACGTTTCTGTCTATCTGTTAACGTTTCTGTCTATCTGTTAACGTTTCTGTCTATCTGTTAACGTTTCTGTCTATCTGTTAACGTTACTGTCTATCTGTTAACGTTTCTGTCTATCTGTTAACGTTTCTGTCTATCTGTTAACGTTACTGTCTATCTCTTAACGTTTCTGTCTATCTGTTAACGTTTCTGTCTCTGTTAACGTTTCTGTCTATCTGTTAACGTTACTGTCTATCTCTTAACGCTTCTGTCTATCTGTTAACGTTTCTGTCTATCTGTTAACGTTTCTGTCTATCTGTTAACGTTTCTGTCTATCTGTTAACGTTTCTTACTCTTTCAGTATTTTTGTCTGTATCTCTCTCTCTCTCTCTCTCTCTCTCTCTCTCTCTCTCTCTCTCTCTCTCTCTCTCTCTCTCTCTCTCTCTCTCTCTCTCTCTCTCTCTCTCTCTCTGTCTCTCTCTCTCTCTCTCTCTCTCTCTCTCTCTCTCTCTCTCTCTCTCTCTCTCTCTCTCTCTCTCTCTCTCTCTCTCTCTCTCTCTCTCTCTCTCTCTCTCTCTCTCTCTCTCTCACTCTCTCTCTTTCTTTCCAGGATGTTATAGTCTGACCAGAGGTGAGGAGGAACCCTTACACCTCTCCCTACCTACTAAGACACCATCTCTCCAGCATCTTAACACCCCAAAGACCCAGAGTGATGATGACTTATCTCGTGAAAGCAACTCCTCCTCAAAGGGTGAAATTCCTACCAACAATGATCTTCCACCAGTCGTTAACGAAACTAATAGATTGAACTCTACCCGCTCGTTCAACACTACCAACGGAGACGCGACCTTCGTGTTCAATGCCACCAGCACTCAGAGTCCAGACTGTCCCATGTTGTATACCCGTGTAGGTCGTCGATGCATCGCTCTCATCACCAATGGAAAGGTATTTAATTAACCCTTTGTGGATGATATTTGTTAACCTTTTGAGAACTGTGTTTAAGCGTTTAGGGATGATGATTTAACCATTTTTAGGAATGATGGTTTAACCCTTTGAGGACGATGATTTAACTCTTTAAGGATTATGGTTTAACCTTTTAAGGATGATGGTTTAGCCCCACAGGTACACGTCAATAATTCCTTTGTAATATTTTATCCACACTAAAAGTAAGAGAAAGTCACCACCCCTTTGATTAATTTGCTCCTGTAAACACCGGTAGGGTAATTAAGGTGATGTACAGGTGGAAAGATAAATGAATTAATTTCTACTTCCCTACCTCACCTGTCTACCTCACCTGTGTACTGCCCTACCTCACCTATCTACCTCACCTGTCTACTTCCCCACCTCACCTGTCTACCTCACCTGTCTACTTCCCTACCTCACCCTGTCTACCTCACCCTGTCTACCTCACCTGTGTACTTACCTACCTCACCTATCTACCTCACCTGTCTACTTCCCCACCTCACCTGTCTACCTCACCTGTCTACTTCCCTACCTCACCCTGTCTACCTCACCTGTGCTTCCCCCTCACCTGTCTACCCCTCACCTGTCCCCACTTCCCCACCTCACCTGTCTCCACCTCCCTACCTCACCTGTGTACTTCCCCACCTCACCTGTCTACCTCACCTGTGTACTTCCCCACCTCACCTATCTACCTCACCTGTGCACTTCCCTACCTCACCTATCTACCTCATCTCTGTACTTCCCTACCTCACCTATCTACCTCACCTGTGTACTTCCCCACCTCACCTGTCTACCTCACCTGTGTACTTCCCCACCTCACCTGTCTACCTCACCTGTGTACTTCCCTACCTCACCTATCTACCTCACCTGTGCACTTCCCTACCTCACCTATCTACCTCATCTCTGTACTTCCCTACCTCACCTATCTACCTCACCTGTGTACTTCCCTTTACCCCCACCTGTCTACCTCACCTGTGTACTTCCCTTACTCACCCATTCACCTCACTTGTTCACTTCCCCACCTCACCTGTGTGTATCTCTACCTACCTCACCTATCTACTCCTCACCTGTCTACTTCCCCACCACCTGTCTACCTCACCTGTGTACTTACCTACCTCAACTATCTACCTCACCTGTGTACTTACCTACCTCACCTGTCTACCTCACCTGTGTACTTACCTACCTCAACTATCTACCTCACCTGTGTACTTACCTACCTCACCTGTCTACCTCACCTGTGTACTTACCGACCTCACCTGTCTACTTATCTACTTCACAGGTCACTTGGCCCGAAGCGAGACTCTTCTGTAAGTCAATCTTCGGGGACCTTTTAACCTTCTCGAATGCCACTGACTACATTGACCTCCTCCAGTATCTCCAGACCTCCAGTAAGTGCCATGTTTGACCTTTGATAAGTGCCATGTTTGACCTTTGATAAGTGCCATGTTTGACCTTTGATAAGTGCCATGTTTGACCTTTGATAAGTGCCATGTTTGACCTTTGATAAGTACCATGTTTGACCTTTGATAAGTGCCATGTTTGACCTTTGATAAGTGCCATGTTTGACCTTTGATAAGTGCCATGTTTGACCTTTGATAAGTGCCATATTTGACCTTTGATAAGTGCCATATTTGACCTTTGATAAGTGCCATGTTTGACCTTTGATAAGTGCCATGTTTGACCTTTGATAAGTGCCATGTTTGACCTTTGATAAGTGCCATGTTTGACCTTTGATAAGTGCCATGTTTGACCTTTGATAAGTGCCATATTTGACCCCAGGAAAATGCCTTATCTTCCTACCTTACCGTGGAGAGTGACAGTAGTCTTGACCTGGACACAAAACAAGACAAAACACAAAACTAAGACTATTTTTTATTTTTTATTTTTTTTTTTTTAGCGAGATAATCACGACATTAAAAAAAATCATTAAGGTTCTATATTATTATTTTTAGTCATTATTTATAAGCTTTATGTAAAATAGATTTTAAAGCTTTTGAACTTTTACGAAAACGACTACAAAAATTCACCTGATTCATTGTTTTCCAGAGAAGATATTTAAAACACCTAGCCTAACCTAACCTAACCTAACCTAACCTAACCTAACCTAACACCCAAATATCATCTTTACTTCGTTTTCCTCACCTTCAGAAGCGAGCGTCGACCTGTGGCTTGGAGGCTGCGAGACGATGGGGAGGTGGAGGTGGGTGACCGATACTCCCATGCCTCTAGGTTCTCCTTATTGGGCTGCCTTGTGAGTTCTACTTGATGCAATGTTTAAAACTACTCTCTGCTTAGGTTAGGTTAGGTTAGGTTAGGTTAGGATAGCTTAGGTTAGGTTAGGTTAGCTCTCCTGGTTTTACAACTTTCTCTATAAATTTTCGTTTTATCTTTTACACAGTACACATGACTCGTTCTACAGGGACTTATATACGATACCACGACACTACATCCAGCCTCCTTACGCCTACACCACTGATCTGAGGGATCCTTACTGGTGAGTTAGTTAGGATTTTTGTAGCATTGGTGATATTGTTATTATTATTATTATTATTATTATCATTAATAGAAATAGCAGTAGTAGTAGTAGTAGTAGTAGTAGTAGCAGTAGTAGTAGTAGTAGTAGTAGTAGTAGTAGTAGTAGTAGTAGTAGTAGTAGTAGTAGTAGTAGTAGTAGTAGTAGTAGTAGTAGTAGTAGTAGTAGTAGTAGTAGTAGTAGTAGTAGTAGTAGTAGTAGTAACACTAGTCTTCCTCACACAGGTGTGGCGGCAATAACCACCAAACACTACTTGTACCTGAGCGTCCATTACAGTAACCAGAGGAAGAGTCCATTGTGTGAACTGACGACTGATCAAGTGTATGTCGCTCGAGAAGCATAGTGTCCTCTGTGGGTCCATCCCTAGTGGTCCTTCTCTGGTATATTGGTCCATCCCTAGTGGTCCTTCTCTGGTATATTGGTCCATCCCTAGCGGTCCTCTGGTATACTGGTCCATCCCTAGTGGTCCTTCTCTGGGGCATATACACACACATACATACGTAATTACTAAGAACAATTATTAACCTGTAACAATATAATTACACAAAGAATGTATGAAAGTTTATATAATTCTTATGAGATAAAATGATCTCTAAGTTAAATTAACATACATCATATTAACCCAAGTCTGGTAATAACTTCTCACTAGACATTCATACAAACTTTTTTCATATTGTAATTTCACAATTTCTCTAGTAACATTATATCAGTCTATAATCATAACTGCTCCTCAGCTTAACTGGTACATAAGTTGTGGTCCATTGTTGTATCATCCAGCGCTCATCATCTAACCGGTTACATAACATCTTCAGTCAATCCACACCTAAACACTTAAACCCCTGAAATATTTATTAACATAGGTAATATATTTCAGGTAAGATAAATAACAAAAATATTCACTTCAATCACTATGGTTCACTTTACAAAAGAAATAAATTATTAAGTAATTCACATTAAGTAATAAATCATATTAAATTATAACTAATATATCCCTATTCATCTTAATTAATAAAAACTGTAATATCTCTTTCATATGTTCACTATTAAGTAAATTATGTTCAATTAATTTATAAATCAGTTTAATCTTTGAAACAATATCACACATTTATCATTATATTAATAAATATTTTAGTTTATCATTGTTTATCAAATAAATTCCAATGTTTCACTTCTCCATTTTATTTATACATCAAGTATTATTACCTAATCATTATGTCACTGATTAACAACTAACATATATTCATCTTACCATCTCTTCGGGTGTTTAACAGACTTATATTATAATTAAAACCCTTAGAGAGACTTAAAGCACGTCTGTTCCGTTTGACGTCTGATCTAAGAGTGAGGAACACCCTTCCCCCATACCCTGTACAGTAGGTCTGGCTCTGTTAGATCACTGGTTTAAATTCCAGCTTATAATTAATACAGCCTCAGGGTATGTTATGTTAAATATTTCGTTACATTTCTTCAAATTAAAATTTTTCTACTAATTATTTAAGTGTTTATAACCCTTAATGATGGTATTCCACTTACAATTCTAGGTCAATCTCTACTCTCAGTGTTTAACAATTTATGATTTAGTCTTAATCATCAATCAATCTATCGTGGAATTAATATTTAAAAAGACAACATCAATAATTTACTGAGAAAATCATATACGTAAAACAAAAACTTAGTTACATTTTACAAAATATTTACACCCTTTAAGTATTTTTAATTAACTTACAATAATTTAATACTTACATATTATTTCATAGTGATCATCTTACAGTGTTTCTTCATACAATTCTTCAGGTTACTTAACAATCAAAGGATAACAACACAATGTAAGGATTTCTTTATACTCTTACTTATATTTGATGATTTTATTTGTTTATTTCCCATTAATTCTAACATATGAAAGGTGTTTCTATATTATTATCTTAAACAATTCTATGTCACATAATAACATGTGTGTCTGCTGCTTCATACGATCAGTGAATTGAAGAAAAATTTCTCTATCGTGTTTCATATGATTAATGAAATATACTGAAACATACTAATACACACTAGTATACATAAAATAATACACACATCAAGGTACTTATTCTTACTACAGCGCTATCAACCAGAACAACCTCAATCACATGGACTAATTGCTTTAAGGGTCATTAGCGGGACTTAATTACCCTAATGACGGAGTATTGACCTCGCATCCTTAATCAGTGTGTTAAAGAGAACTTGAGTTAAGGAGAAAAAAAAAAGTTGCCGACATCGACATTTGGATGAAGAGAGAAAACTTCGGTAAAAATAATATGTTGAAAACTCCGGGATTTTTGGGGTATAAAAGATAGATAGATAGATAGATAGATAGATAGATAGATAGATAGATAGATAGATAGATGGAGGGATCGGTGGATTAACAGGACAGTTGAGGAAGACTTGTGTTAAGGTTTTGATAACGGGTGAGGTCAAGGGTCATTAGCAACACAAATTGTATCCTTTAGGTTCAGGTCTTGATTCAGAGAGGTGAGGTCAGTCTGTATTGAGGTCTGAGGATAATCTTAATTTTGAGTGAAACAAAAGGAAACTTCACAAAGAATTATGTTTTTTGTTATCACAGTAAATTTATTGTTGGGGTAAGGTGTTCGCTGTAGTAAGGTGGTCGCTGTAGTAAGGTGGTCGCTGTAGTAAGGTGTTCACTGTAGTAAGGTGTTCACTGTAGTAAGGTGTTCACTGTAGTAAGGTGTTCACTGTAGTAAGGTGGTCGCTGTAGTAAGGTGGTCGCTGTAGTAAGGTGGTCACTGTAGTAAGGTGGTCACTGTAGTAAGGTGTTCACTGTAGTAAGGTGGTCACTGTAGTAAGGTGGTCACTGTAGTAAGGTGGTCACTGTAGTAAGGTGGTCACTGGAGTAAGGTGGTCACTGTAGTAGCAAGGTGGTCACTGTAGTAAGGTGGTCACTGTAGTAAGGTGGCACTGTAGTGGTCAAGTAAGGTGGTCACTGAGTAAGGTGGTCACTGTAGTAAGGTGATCACTGTAGTAAGATGGTCACTGTAGTAAGGTGGTCACTGTAGTAAGGTGGTCACTGTAGTAAGGTGGTCACTGGAGTAAGGTGGTCACTGTAGTAAGGTGGTCACTGTAGTAAGGTGGTCACTGGAGTAAGGTGTTCACTGTAGTAAGGTGGTCACTGTAGTAAGGTGGTGACTGGAGTAAGGTGGTGACTGGAGTAAGGTGGTCACTGTAGTAAGGTGGTCACTGTAGTAAGTTGGTCACTGTAGTAAGGTGGTCACTGGAGTAAGGTGTTCACTGTAGTAAGGTGGTCACTGTAGTAAGGTGGTCACTGTAGTAAGGTGGTCACTGTAGTAAGGTGGTCACTGTAGTAAGGTGGTCACTGTAGTAAGGTGGTCACTGGAGTAAGGTGGTCACTGGAGTAAGGTGGTCACTGTAGTAAGGTGGTCACTGGAGTAAGGTGGTCACTGTAGTAAGGTGGTCACTGGAGTAAGGTGGTCACTGGAGTAAGGTGGTCACTGGAGTAAGGTGGTCACTGTAGTAAGGTGGTCACTGTAGTAAGGTGGTCACTGTAGTAAGGTGGTCACTGTAGTAAGGTAGTGACTGTAGTAAGGTGGTCACTGTAGTAAGGTGGTCACTGTAGTAAGGTAATCACTGTAGTAAGGTGGTCACTGTAGTAAGGTAGTCACTGTAGTAAGGTAGTCACTGTAGTAAGGTGGTCACTGTAGTAAGGTGGTCACTGTAGTAAGGTGGTCACTGTAGTAAGGTGGTCACTGTAGTAAGGTGGTCACTGTAGTAAGGTGGTCACTGTAGTAAGGTGGTCACTGTAGTAAGATGGTCACTGTAGTAAGGTGGTCACTGGAGTAAGGTGGTCACTGGAGTTAGGTGGTCACGGGAGTAAGGTGGTCACTGGAGTAAGGTGGTCACTGGAGTAAGGTGGTCACTGGAGTAAGGTGATCACTGGTGTAACGTGGTCACTGGAGTAACGTGGTCACTGGAGTAAGGTGATCACTGGAGTAAGGTGGTCACTGGAGTAAGGTGGTCACTGGAGTAAGGTGGTCACTGTAGTAAGGTGGTCACTGTAGTAAGGTGGTCACTGTAGTAAGGTGGTCACTGTAGTAAGGTGGTCACTGGAGGAATAAAAACAAGAAAAACAAAAGAAAAACATACAAGAAAAATACAAAAAAGAGAAAAAGAAAGAAAATTATACTTGTTTATTTTATATAAGAACATAAGAACATAAGAATGGAGGAAACTGCAGCGGGCCTATTGGTCCATACTGGGCAGTCCCGTTTACACCCAACCCCTATTGCTCATATAAGCATCTAACCTATGTTTGAAGCAATTCAGCGTATTCGAGTTAATGATGATATTTGGTAACTTGTTCCATTCATCCACTACTCTGTTTCCAAACCAGTGTTTACCTATTTCACGCCTAAATCTAAATTTGTCCAATTTAAAACCATTGTTACGAGTTCGCTCCTGGTTGGATAATTTGAGTACCTTTGTAATGTCCCCTTTGTTTAGCCCTGCCTTCCACTTATACACCTCTATCAGGTCGCCCCTCGCTCTACGTCTCTCAAGGGAGTGCAGATTAAGATGCTTTAACCTGTCTCTATACTCAAGGTTCCTAATGCCCGGGATTAGTCTTGTCATTCTCCTCTGAATTCTTTCCAAGGATTCTATATCCATTCTGTAATACGGTGACCAGAACTGAACTGCGTAATCCAGGTGTGGTCTTACAAGAGCAAGATACAGTTTTAGGATGACCTCGCTAGTCTTGTAACTAACACTCCTTTGTATGAACCCAAGTACTTTATTAGCCTTGTTACGAGCAAAAACACATTGTTTACTTGGCTTAAGGTTCCTACTTATCATTACTCCTAAATCTCTCTCGCAGTCGGATTTCTCTATGGCATCGTTGTTCATCTGGTATCTGGTTTCCCTGTTTACATTTCCTATACTGAGTACTTTACATTTGTCGATGTTGAATTTCATCTGCCATTTTTCAGACCATTCGAAAAATTTGTTTAGATCACACACCAAACACACACACACACACACACACACACGAAAAAACCACACACACACACACACACACACACACACACACACACACACACACGAAAAAACCACACACACACACACACACACACACACACACACACACAAACAAACACACACAAATATTAACACCGATAAAAAATAAAAAAAATAGATGTAAAAGAAAAAAAATTTAAAACAAATTGAAAAACAAAAAACCACACAAAGACACAGGATAGAGACATAGAAACCCACAAAAACCCACAGGAACAAAACAAAAACAAAATTAAAACAGCCAAAAATGAAAATAGAAACAAAAAATCAATAAAAAACAGATAAAACAGAGAAAACACTAACAAGGAAACAATCATTAAAACACAAAAACAAGGAAAATAAACCTCATTCCTTTAGTTTTGTTTATTTCATATACAATTAAAACAGCAAAAAGAAACACGAGAAAAATAAAACATAAACTGAAAAAAAACAGGAAAAAACATAAAAACAAGAAAAGTAAACTTGACTCCTGTAGTTTTATGTTTATTTCTTATACACAATTAAAACTGAAAAAAACACACACACAAAATAGATAAATCAAATAAAACAGAAGAAAACACTGAATCAGGAAAAAAAATCACTGAAACAAACATAAAAAAACAAGAAAAATAAACCAAACTCCTGTAGTTTTGTGTTTATTTCTTAGACACAATTTCCGAACTGTCTCCTACACCACCCTCGCTATATTTCCTGTGTATCCCAAAAGGCAGGCGGACCATCCTTCACCCAGGCCTTGGCAGCTTACAGCACTAGGAGCAGTCAAGCGGTGTGTGTGTGTGTGTGTGTGTGTGTGTGTGTGTGTGTGTGTGTGTGTGTGTCCCTTTCAGTGTCTTTGATCTCTCTCTCTCTTACACACACACACACACACACACACACACAAGTAATACCAAGAAGATGTATGTCCCGGCAACAAGGCACACACCGTCTCTCTCTGCATCATAATATTGCAATCATTTATTATTTTTCCAACAGCCGAAAGCTCACAGCTGCTGTTAATATATTACAGAACTGTAACTCGGATACAGCATGTTGACAATTTTGAATGGAGTGCTGTGTCGCTGTATCGCCGCGAATTCATGTGAAATGCTGAAGTAGTGTGCTGTAATCATTTTGAAATACCTGTACCTGTATTTCGACTTTAACCTGTACGGGCTTCAAGATACAGTCCACTTACACGATTGAAATACAGTGTAAAGTCCTGTATCTGGAGGGCCTGGTGATATGATGTTGGTCCTGGGTAGTGTTTGTACTATAATCATTCTGAAATACCTGTATCCGTGCTCTTACCTGTACCGGTTTAAGAATACAGGTAAATGATTGAAATATAGCGTTAAGTTATGTATTTTGCGTCTCCAGGTATGAACAATCGATTGAGTCGTGCCCCCTGAGATGATTATGAACGTCTATTAACCCATTGCCTTCCTCTAGTGTAAGCCTATAGGTAACTGCAGGCGCTTTGGTATCTCTGAGTCCCTGTGTAACTTACTCTAACTTGAGGTTTAAATATCTTGTACTAAGTTTATTTTATTTCCATTTTTTTTATCTCTTTTTTAATGTTTCATGAGTTGGTTTTGGTCTCAATAATAGAAGCAATTATAGTGCGTCTGATTCCCTTCCAATTGTGGCCGTGTGTGTGTCCTGTGCTGTGTTGATGGGCTACGATGTGGAATCTGTAGTTAAGTTTCAGATGTAAATTAAATAATTACATAATTTTAATAGATATAAACAGAACTCATGGTAACGTGTGAAATACATGACTTTACCCCCTTGTATTCGGGTTCCCCTCTGAGCTGAATAAAATCATCTGGCATTATCCACCTACAGTATTATAACTTGGCGTCCCTGTAGTGAAGGAGTTACACCTTACCACTTGGGTTGAGGGATAATATTGTTAAAGCTTGTTTCTATAAGGCCATCTACTGTCCTCTGATGCTAACACCTACTCTTCGGGGATGCCACTTTTGATATTTTATTTGACTAATGCCAAACGATTTTATTCAGCTCAGAGGGGAACTCGTAGACAAAGATTAGTAGACTATCTCCACTAACACCTTCACCACGGGGAATTAATACGGAAGACTTGGCATGTGTTAGGTTTGGTTAGGTTGGTGAGAGATTAGGTTAAATTAGGTAAGTTTAAGTTAGTGTTAAGTTAGATTAAATTAGGATAAATTTAAGAATACACTTACAGCTTCAAGTTATGTGTTTTGCGTTTCCTTCAGGTTGATGCAGTACCACAACCACCCACTACGTCACCGAGTAAACATTAGTACCAAGAGTGATCAAGATATCCACTTAAGACGATGTTACCTGAGAGTCCTCGGCTTGGGTCAGGTAAAAACTAAGTTATTTCAGTAATTAAGTTGGTGAATCAGTCAAGGTTGTTTAATGGATCAATCAGAGTCAGTGAATTAGTCAGTAGTTAGTGTTTCAGTCAAGGCCAGTTAATGAATTAGTGAGACTCAGCGAATAAGTCAGTGTAAGTTACTGAATCAGTTCAGTCATTCAGTGAATCAATCAGGACTACTTAGTTTGTCAGGTGGAGAATAAGTTAGAGTCAGTTAATGATCAGTCCGACGCAATTGATATATCAATCAATCATTTAGTGAATCAGTCAATCAGTTAATGAAACAATCAGAGTGAGTGAAGCAATCAGAGTTAGTGAGTGAATCATTCCCAACTGCAAGAGGAGAGGAAGGGGTGGGGGTGGGGGGGGGGGACACAACCCTGCCCCAGGGACGAGAGGCCAGCCATGTGTGCCCAAAACTTAACCTCACCGAGTCCCTCACCATCTTCACGGCCAGGCAATAGACAACCTCCCTAGACCAGCATCCGCCAGTAGGGTCAGCGGGATGTGAATCATGACATTAAAATACCCGTAAATGGGATAGGATAGAGGCTGGATAGTGTGAGTGCTGACCAGACATACAGCTGTAAAAATTCACCCGCAATAACTAGCCCCTATGCATATACTAGCAGCAAGGCAGTCAGGTTAGCTCGTCAACTAGTACCTCCTTCTAAGTTCCTTCAATTTGCGATGTATTAACCTCCTTCCTCTTTCCTTTAGTCTTCTTTCACATTTCCTCTCTAAAAAACCCGTGTTAGATTAGAGTTCTCGTCCCGCTGTTTATATTGTGTTCTCACTTCCTGTACTGCGTCTGTATCCTCACACACACACACACACACACACACACACACACACACACACACACACACACACACACATAATTGCTACCTTGAGGACACAGTCAAATAAAAGAGGAATGAGTCACCAGCCCCTTAAAGGTTAGGTTAGGTTAGGTTAGTTAGGTTGAAAACAAAAACAACAACAACATACTATTTGCATATTCAGGTATATATTTACACTTAGGAACAAATACAACATGGAAATACAATAAACAAGGACATCAAATACTAACACTAAGAGCTATAACTGGTGGCAGACAGACCCCAAAAGCTATAACTGGTGGCAGACAGACCCCAAAAGCTATAACTGGTGGCAGACAGACCCCAAAAGCTATAACTGGTGGCAGACAGACTCCAAAAGCTATAACTGGTGGCAGACAGACTCCAAAAGTTATAACTGGCAGACAGACTCCAAAAGCTATAACTGGTGGCAGACAGACTATAACTGGTGGCAGACAGACTCTATAACTATAACTGGTGGCAGACAGACTCCAAAAGCTATAACTGGTGGCAGACAGACTCCAAAAGCTATAACTGGTTGCAGACAGACTCCAAAAGCTATAACTGGTGGCAGACAGACTCCAAAAGCTATAACTGGTGGCAGACAGACCCTAAAAAGCAATACTTAGCTCATAAACATAGGCCGCTAAAAGCTTACATCAGCTTAATTATCCCGTTACTGACTCAGCTTAAAGAGACGCCGGACACTAATGTCTTAATAAACTTGAGGTGAGATAAAGAGTTGTTCGTACAGAGAGAGAGAGAGAGAGAGAGAGAGAGAGAGAGAGAGAGAGAGAGTCCCAATTGCTGTTCTTGTATGTTAGTGTGTGATAGATAGATAGATAGATAGATACATAGATAGATAGATTAGATAGATGTACAGAAAACCATATCACTGTGTACGAATAATAAATAAAACACACACACACACACACACACACACACACACACACACACAGGTAATATTTTCACCTTGAGGATATATTTACTGAAAGGTGTGCGTCAGGTGTGAAAAGATATATATTAAAGATTATATCCGTGTTACGTCATAGCTTAAGGCAGGTAACAAGAAGACTTAGCAGGTGGGAGGGCGTCCTTTGAAGTCGCTATGGCGTGGATGTTCATTACCTTCAGGGGGACGAGGTGAGAGGGAGAGAGGGAGAGAGGGAGAGAGAGGGAGAGAGAGTTGTGGCGCGGGAGATGATATGGAATGCCACTACCTACCTTTTCTCTCTCTCTCTCTCTCTCACTCTCTCTCTCTCTCTATCTCTCTAAACTATGAATAAATCCAATGAAACATAAAATAAATAAAAACTATAAAAAAACAAGTAGAAATATTGTCGAAAAAATCCACAAATGAAACACAAAAACAAAACAAAACATAAAACTAAGCTATTTGTTGTTCAGTAAAAAAACCCTAACTAATCACAATGGTCGATACAGGGTACATAGGCATGGTGTTGTTGTTAGAAGCTCATTGATTGGTTCATTCTCATCCCTAAGTCGCGGGCAGATTGATGTAAGTGGTTCAATTTCAATTTCAATTGTTTATTCCTTGATAGAGGAAGCGGGATCCTAGTGCTGTCACTAGGTACCCCTGTACAATGACACCAGAAGCATCTGGCAAGTGTGACAAGTATATACTGTATAAATATTATAAAGGGGCTTACTAAAGCCTAAGGAAGGAAGGATGTTCCTTTAACACATAATTAATATTATTTACAAAATATCTGGCCAGTATGGGGAGGATCATCGTGTCTCCGTCAGGGGGTCGTGGAGTGGTGGTCCAGCAGGCGTCACGGAAGCGTTGTGTGTGGGGACATCTTAGGAGGTAGTGAATAAGGGTGCGGCTGTCGGGTCTTCTGCATAACGCACAAGAGCGTTGCTCAGGGGATGTGGGGATACTAATCTCCCAAGCAAAGTCATACCCAATGATGATTCGGGCAGCAATCACGTCCCCCTTCCGCGACCCTTTCCCGTAGACGTACGAGAAGTTAGGAAGTTTACGGAGGACATCGTACCATGTGGGCGGGGAGTCCAGGGGGATGGCTGCTTCCCGAGCTTCTCTCTGTTTGCGGCGGATTTGGGTCCTAATCTGTAAGAGTGTTCGAGGAACAATGTAAGTGGTTGGTGAAGGTTAGTGTTCTGGTAACTGTGTGTGTGTTAAGTCACGGTTGGTCTTCCTCTAGTGAGTGTTGATGTGTGGAAGAAGCAGAGACAGTGAACGAAAGGACTACAGGTAAGGGGAAATTTAGTCATATGTTCAGGTGTGTTGTGATTACTACAGGTAAATGCTGCCCAGGTAATGTACTGTACAATACTAAACGTAATAGTAACTCAGATAAGGTGAATAACATTGGTTCATCACTAACTCGAAACAATAAACCAACAACAGTCCTGAAACAACACTGGTTCGTCAGTATCTCGAAACAGTGAACCAACAGTCCCGAAACAATGAGGCAACTGTCCCAAAACACTATAGTTGAAACTTAATTTGTGGGAACGAATTCGATAAAATGTCCCCCAAGACACGGACATTGTGACATTGTAGCTTAAATAACCAGGGATTTAGAAATTTTTATTATGTTCGTATTGTAGTGAGTGGGTGGGTATATTGCTCTCGTCCTGTCCGTCTGTTTACGCCTTCCCACACGTCTGCGTTTATTATAAGAGAAAACGTCAGGAGGGGCTTAATTAAATCTTGGTGTGTGGTTCTGTCCTGTGAGAATAGAGATTTATTTGGTATCTTATTGATCACTACAGGAATTATGAGTCTTGCTCGCTGTGTTTTAACTAGTAGAGGAATATACACCTCATAAACGCGTCTTGTTCTGTTATGGTTCACGTCTCAGGAGCAGCCAAGACTAAATATTATACTGGAACCTTTTTTTTTTTTTTAACGGATTATATTCAGTGGAAAATTCCGTTATATAGAGATTCTGTAAAGAAAGGTTAGGTTAGGTTAGCATTATGGTGATTGACCTTTAGGTGAAATAAGCTTTAAGTATAGTCTACCAAGACCAGGAATATATTTAAAAGAAAAAGGCTCATTAAATGGGACCCACAAAAGCTGCCCCTCCAGAGAAATTATTTTTTATTTTACTTTTTTATTTTACTTTTATTTTCCTCGCAATATTATCTTCATACTAACTTTTAATTAGTGGCAAGTTTGTGAAGAACTCTGCTTCCAGTCTCCCTGGTGTCCACCACCCCCACCAACCCCCCTTCCCACGTCAACCACCCTCGTCAACCACCACCGTCAACCTCCTGCAACACCACCCATCCCAGGTATCATCTCTCAGTATGGGTCTGTGCAGCATCTCTGAATGGGGAGGTAGAAACTTGGTTAAATTTAATAGTAATAAAACACAGTATTTACCAAGAACACTTTCCAAAATAGAACATCTCCCACCAATCACATTTCAGGACGCAATCATTCTGCCAAATTCTAAAATAGATATATTAGGCCTCACCATTTTCTCTAATATGTCTTGGAAGCCACACATCCACAACACTGCTAAAGCTGCCTCCCGAAAGCTGGGAATGCTATACAGATGCCGTAGCTACTTCACTCCTGAGTAGTTGCTTCAAGTATATAAGGGATTCATTCGTCCTAACTTGGAGTACTGCTCTCATATCTGGGGTGGCTCTTCTTCTGTCCCACTGTTAGATAGGGTGGAATCAAAGGCATTTCGTCTTATTAACTCCTCCTTTAGTTGATAATCTCTCTTCCCTTTCTCTTCGTCGTAATGTTACTTCACTCTCTCTCTTTTACAGGTACTTTAACGGGCAATGTTCGGTGGATGTGGCATCCTGTGTACCGCCGGCAAGGCCGTGGGCTCGTAACATTCGTCTTGCCCGCGGTGCCCACCGTTTCTCTGTGGATGTCGGTCACACTATAATAACCCGTTATAGTACCTCCTTCTTTCCTCACACAGCCAAACTGTGGAATGCTCTGCCTTCTTCTGTGTTTCCATACTCATACAATCTGTCTCACTTTAAAAAGCTGGTTTTCCGGCATCTTCGTGGTGTAGATTAACACAGCATAACGTTTTTCTTCTCTATTTTTAATTTCTTTTTACTCTCCCCCAGGCCCCACGTGCAATTGATGACCTGTGCCCAGTGGTCTATTCCTGTAAATCCTGCAACACCAAAATATCTTCCTTAACCACCACACACACTTTGCACACACACACACACACACACACACACACACACACACACACACACACACACACACACACACACACACATCACCTCAACAGCCACACACATCACCCTCCTTATACCACACACACACACACACATCACCCTCAACCACACACACACACACACACACATCACCCTCAGCAACCACCACACACACACACACATCACCCTCAACCACCACACACACACACACACACACATCACCCTCAGCAACCACCACACACACACACACACACACACATCACCCTCAGCAACCACCACACACACACACATCACCCTCAGCAACCACCACCACCCCCTTCCCCCTAACTGACCTCGTCAACCATTTCAGTCTTGCGTTACGTTTTTTATTTCTTACGTTTGGAGGAACTAAAGTTTTCCGATCCTAGTAATGGATTTTGATGTTTTATTTATATTCTATCTCAGTATTCTCTCTCTTTCTCCTCTCTCTCACACATTCTTTCTTTCTACAGTCCCCATTCTCTCTTTCTCCCTCTTTCTCTGTGTTTCATATTCTCTCTCTCTCTCCCCATCTTCTCTTTCTATCTTTATCTCCCTATTTTTCACTGTCTCTCCTTCTATCTCTCTCCCATTCTCTCTTTTATTTCTCGCTTTATCTCCCTCTTTTTTGTGTCATATTCTCTCTCTATTTGTCTCTCTCTCGAGCCGGGTTTATTTACTCCTTGATGGGTTATTTGCTGGCCACAGAAAACTATTGAATGAAGGGTAAACTCGCCTAAACGGAAGTGATATTGTTTGACGTTCCTCACCTTACAGTTAGTATAAGGGGGGAGACCACATTCACCAGAGGGTCAATGATGCTTATGTATGATTAATAGGACCACACTAACACTAACCTAACCTAACCTAACCTAACCTAACCTAACCTAACCTAACCTAACCTAACCTAACCTAACCTAGCCTAACCTAACCTAACCTAACCAATACCCAGGTAAATATTATAAGGAGGGTTCAACCAATCAGATCAAATTAACTAGGATGCCTAATCGTGACGTAATCCCAACTAATTTATATCTTTACCTAATCGTAAATGATGATGTAGTGAAGCAAACATTATGTGTGATTAAAACTTAGCTGCCACCACCACCACCACCACCACCACCACCACCACCCACCCGACCCACCCACCCACCACCACCACCACCTACCACCACACACCCGGCCACCCAACTTCCCACCACCACCACCACCACCACAGGCCTACCACCACCACCCAGCCCCTACCACCACCACGACCCACACCTACCACCACCCGACCCACCACACCACCACCACCCGACCCACCACCACCACCCGACCACCACCTGACCCACCACCACCACGGCCCCTACCACCACCACCACCCACGGCCACTACCACCACCACCCGACCCACCACCACGCCTGCCCGACCCACCACCCACCACCACCACCCGACCCACCAACACCCACGACCCACCACCACCACCTGCAGCCCACCACCACCCACCAGGCCCACACTACCACACCACCCGACCCACTACCACCACCACCCGACCCCTACACCACCCGACCCACCACCACACCCGACCCACCACCACCACCACCCGGCCCACCACCACCACAGTGTTCTGGCAGGCTGTGTTATTGTGAATGTGTCCCAGCTAGGTGGACAACCTGGCACCAGAGTTGGTGAGTTTAGCTCATGTCAGACCCAACACATTAGCTCCTCTGTTATGAGCATACAGGACAGCTGGTTCGCAATGATAATGCAATATTATTGACCAATATTATTAATATTAATGTGATAATGTATCTTAAGAAGAAGAGAGAGAGAAACCAAACGAAACATTAAACAAAGCTTTATCTTTCATCACTCACCTGACAACCACCAACCACCTTCTTTACATCCATCAAATCCGCTTTCCCTTCCCCCCACTCCTCCCTCCCCCTCCCCTCTCCTCCCCCTCCCCTCTCCACCCCTCCTCCACTCCCCAGCGTAACAGAAAATGGATAAGCGACCATCTTACCAACCCGAGTTTTAAAGTACCCGCGACAGACTACCTTACTAAAGTGTGATCCGCGGTAATGGGGCTGTCACACTGTCTCGAAATCCTGTATACTCTTATGACTATCGGAAACTTTGAGAGGTTTTAAAGACAAGGACTCCGGACTAGTTGCTTGGGGTTGAGTTGATACGTTAAGTTTTTTTTTTTTGTAAGGTTAAAATACAAAAGAGACAATTAATTTAAGGTTATTCAGAAGGGTTAATTATAGTTAACTGGTATATAACTGGTATAGAACTGGTATAGATCCCCAAGTGAGAAATTTTTATACAAGAGTTTTCCATATTTTAGGGTAATGAGAGAGGGCGGGGCTACAGTTATGACGTCATCTTTTGTTTACATGTAAGATAGGTTGAATTTAAGATAGTGGTTAGTGTTATGATTACCGGGACCTTGACAGCTTATAGATAGAGACGAAATTCCATTGTTAATTATTGGTATTTTATTCTCATTGACATAACTTTTCATCATTGTAGCATCGTAGAGGATTAAGTTGCCAAGGAACGGAATATGGACGAGTTGGAGGAAACCTGAGTAACTTAAGCAAACCTAACCTAACCTAACCTAACCCCAGGTAGCCTTAAGTTGTTCAGTCAACAGGTGGAATAAACTGGGGTGTCTAATCTTCTCGTGATCCTTTTGTTGATTTGGTTCAGGATGATAAATGTAAATAGTGTTTGATAATTTTGGTGTCTTATATATAAAATTAATCTCTCTCTCTCTCTCTCTCTCTCTCTCTCTCTCTCTCTTCCTTGAACTCTGGGTAGCTATTGTCTGCTCCTACGACTCCTTGTTTGTTTGTTGTTTTCTCATATATTGTGAGTGTTTTGTTACTCGTATTCAACACACACAAACCATCACATATCGAACACTCACTCGAGATCCCAGTATGAAGTTCCCTCTCTCTGGATCGCTGTACTTGATGTTTCTAGGCGGGTCTTACAGTGGTTTCAACAAGCCTGGAACTCAATTCATTCAGGACCTTCTAGGTTTTGATGTTCCTGGCTACCCGAGTACTGTATCTGATCCTGTGGGGACCTATGTGGTAGGCTCAGTTTCTGTACTGTGTTTCCTTCTGGTTTTCCCTTTGAGTTTGTCGCCCTCTGCCCCAGCTAAAATATTGGGAGGGGTAAGTAGGAACCAAAGTGGAAGCACAAATGTAGTCCTTCACCATTGTTTACCGTCCTTGGTTACGTTTGGCTACTTGTTGTCAGATCTATAGACCTGTGGCTCCCTGTGTGCTGGGCAGCCTGCAGTTGGCACATTCTTTTTGATGTTGCAATTATTATGAGCGAATATCAGCAGAAATATTCACGGGCAAAGTTGAGGATCAGAGTGCCAGGGGAAGGCAGAAACTGGGATGGATGATTCAAATTAAAAACTGGATCCCCACAGAGATACAAAACAGTAGACTTAGAGGATTGGTAAAAACAACCAATCTGATATGAAGACGGTACTCTGATTAATGTCTTGGATGCCATATTTTGGTGGCCCCTTCATACGAGGACGATTGCTGCCCTGTCTCTCTCAGTGTGTGTGTGTGTGTGTACGTTTATATACACACATTTTAAGAATCCAAACAACAAACACCACTACATAAAAAAATACCCCAAACCAATACTTTAACACATCCTCTGACAGTAAAGAAACATGTATTCGCCCCCAGCTCTCCACACATACTAGGAACATAATCGAAAAGAAAATATATAGCCTCGTAGTTTTCCACACACATCTTTGATAAAAATACCTAAAAAAATATATATATGTATCCTCACATTTTTTCTCATTCCAAAACATTCTTCATCTCCCCAAGACGACGAGCGAGTGAAGGTGAGCCTTGGGAGATGCTGCTGTTTGAGTGCAGGTGTTGGCGGTGAGCTGGAGTGAATAGCTTCTGTGTGTGTGTGGCGAGAATTCCCCCGACTGATACCCACGGTGAAAGGAGCCAAATGAAAGCCCGTGAGCTGTCTGTTGGGTGGGAGAAAGGGAGATAGAGAGTAGGGAGAGGAGGGTAAGAGAGGAGGAGGAGGAGGTTGGGAGGGAGAGAGAGAGAGAGAGGATTGAGAAAGAAAGAAGGATGGAGTGAACGGAGGAGGGGATGCCACCTCACCCCATCCAGCCCAGCCCAGCCCAGCCTAGCCTAGCCCAGCCCAGCCCCACCACACCCTAACCTAACACAACCTCAACCCAACAAAACCCAACCCAACCCATTGTTTTAGTATAACAAATTCGGGTCAGGTTCCTGGTGTTAGGTTCAGATCCGAGATGAGTTTGAACCCTTGGGAGGACTCGGGAAGAATGACTATAGGCGGTGTGTGTGTGTGTGTGTGTGTGTGTGTGTGTGTGTGTGTGTGTGTGTGTGTGTGTGTGTGTGTGTGTGTGTGTGTGTACTGGGTGGGCGTTTGCTCTCTTCATGAATATATATATTAGTGTAGCGTCTATATATCATACGTGGGGGGTGGTGGTGGTAAGGGGTGGTAGTGGTGGGGTGATGGTGGTGGGGGCTTGGTTGTTATTGTGGTGCTAGTGATGCTGGGGTGGTGTGGTGGTGGTTGTGATGGTGATAGTCGTGGTGGGAGGTAAGGATTGTGGTGGTTTTGGGGAAGTTGTGGTGGGCGGTGGTGGTGATTGGTGGTAGTTGTAGTGGTAATGGTAATTGTTGTGTTGGAATTAAATTTTTGAATTTTACCACAGACAACGGCTAGTTTATTGTGCACTCAATATTCATTCTGTGAGCAGTAGCGCAAAAAGGATTACAAAGCAACGGTCACAAAAGGTGTTTATCAGACTCCAGTAGTCAGGATATTGTGCCTTTGAGTGTTACAGAGTATTTCCAGTACATTGTTTGTTTAGTTCGGTACATAGGAGTTTATTAGCTACTAGATGCGAAATGTGGATACAGCTTCAGTATATCAGCTATCTTGCCATCCGAGATAACGTGTTGTGCCATTGTATAAACAGTGTGCTTGAACCTGTCCCTAAAAGGTTCAATTTTTTTCACAGTCCAGGACGTAGTGTTGGAGTGTGTGTGTGTGGCCATATGTCTGGCCACACTTGATGACATTTAGTTTGGTTCACATATGCCTGGGGACATACTGCCAGAGGTACTTATATTCTACCCTTAGTCTAGCGGTTACATCATCTTGTATCTTGTTACTTGCTCCGTATACTTGTTCTATGATACATCTCATCATGGTAAACAATGGATTGACTAGTTACTGTTTGCACTTGTCTACTTCAAATTATCAGCAAGTTCTTTCCTGATCACAGTTTTCAGGAT
Source organism: Homarus americanus (assembly GCF_018991925.1). NCBI lineage: Eukaryota > Metazoa > Arthropoda > Malacostraca > Decapoda > Nephropidae > Homarus > Homarus americanus. Next base: position 180,543 of record NW_024714591.1, read on the forward strand.
TATGTTTGACAGTCGGATTGTACTCAACGGTGTCCTTATGAGACGTGAGTTTGTCTAAGGCATCAACTCCACCATGTGGGAGGTCACAGCCCCGTCAACAAGACCCATATGCTTGTGCCTGGCTTAGAGACAAGTTGGTAACAATCTTGAGTTTGTGTATCAGTGAGGATAAGGAGTCAGTGATGATGGAACTGTCAGTGGCAGTGTATTTCAACACGTTTTAGGGCTGTGAGTATGGTAAATAGTTTAGTTTGTGGAGTGGCTGCCCAGTTATTGGTTGAAGCTCCTTTCTCTATTGTATTACCTTTACTCTGATTCAAGTAGCAGCACTTCCAGCCCTCCCACAGACAGTGTTAAGAAAGCCGTCAGTGTAGATGATCGGTGTGATGTTATTTTCAGTCTGTAGGTTATGTGTGTGTTCAAGACGTCTCACTTTAGCGGTGTGTTGGAGATAAGGATTATGTGTGGTCACTCGTTTAGGCGGGTACGTGGGTGTTGTGTTGTCGAATAGAACTGTCTGTCAGGGTGGCAGGAAGCGCTTCTGTGTCTCAGCTTTGTATAGATGGTCTCGTCCAAACATCCTTATATGTGTAGCAATAGTTTGGATCCATTTAGATTCAGCAGTTCCAAGACTCCTTTATTCTTTAGTTTCATGGAAACAGCGTTGTCAGGATCACCACGCAGGAGCCTCAGGGCTATCATGAGCCTGACTTCAATTATTCTCTCTGGGTATTCCAAGTTCTGCTGGTGGTGATAGTGGTTGTTGCTGTGGTGGTGGGTGGAGTTTGGTGGTGTTTGTTGTTGTGATGCTTGTGGATGTGATACGGTAGTTTCTGTGGTTGTGGGGGGCGTCAAGATCCTACAGGAAGGTTTCAGCATACCACAACGAGGCTTCCATGTTATAAACCCAAGTTGCCAAGTCCCCGAGATTGCAATCCTCATGACGTCATCGAGGTACAAGTGACTCAGCCTGTAAATCCTTAAGATATTCAGTGTTGGTGAACTGTGTCCACTGCTGCCGCCGCTGCTGTTGTTGCTGCTGTTGCTGCTTTTTATATGGCCTCCAACCTTCCCTTACAGCCATACCTTTTCTACACATTGTATTACCTTACTATCATAATACAATGGTATATAACCTAGCCGGATTAGTTAAGCCGCAGATCTAAACGGCATTCAGTGACTTTTGGCTCTTAGTCTATGTCTGTGACTGTTGTTGGCTTAGGGGCCGAAGATCTTGTTCCCCGCAACAGAGCGAACTACCTGAACCTAGAGAATGATGGGTGTCACCTCAACCAGGCCACGACGTAACTTGTGGGCTGCTCCTTCTGTCTCCCTGCGCTCTGTTCTCACCGTTCTCGTTTGTCCTGTGTGTTGCCTCGAGCGACAGATGACATGTGAGGTCTAATATTCTACTACTACTATTATCTTTATTAATACGACTACTACTACCACCACCTTTTTCCTTTTTAGTACTATTACTACTACAGTACTACTACTACTACTAATACTACTACTACTAATAATAAATCTAGTCGTTAATAGAAATACATTCCACACCAGACGCTGCAAGGTGACTGTCCACTCATCCACTGGTTCAGTAATCTAAAAATACTTCTCATTTCTGTTCAAGGAATAACACGCTCAATTGATATTGGCACGTCAGGACACCAGGCATAAATAAGCAAGAAGTTATGTTTTATTTTGTGATTTTGTTAAATAATTCGGAATCGTGGAAACTATTATTTGATATCGAAGTTTGAACGAAATTTCAACTTATTCATTCGATTCACTTCACACGCCCCCCAGTGAGCCGTGATGTCACCCAACGGAATGTCAAAATACAGCAAAACTTGTAAATAAAATAAATCGAAGATGTAAACATATGTGACAGACGCCATCTATGATCAGTGTGTGGTGTGAGGTGCGCGGAAATATGTTTTCCATCGAGCGTGAATAGTTTATATACTGTATATAGAATGAATAAGTTGAAGTTTCGTTGTCTAAACTTCGATATCAAATAATAGTTTCCACGATTCCGAATTATTTAACAAAATCACAAAAGAAACATAATTTATTTAAAGAAAGACAATTAGCAAGTAATAATAATCACAAAATTAACACTGATTTTACCTATTCATTTACACACCAATAATGGCGGTGCCTTAATTGAGCTTAGTTGGGAATGAAATGTACCAGAAAGGTGATTCTCTCTCTCTCTTCTCTCTCTCTCTCTCTCTCTCTCTCTCTGGGACGGGATGAGCTAGACTGCCAGGGCCCGGGAGACGCATAAATAGAGTGGTGGTGCCAGGAGTGACTGCTGTAAGTGGTTTTTGCATCTTGGAGGAGGAACTGGTATTTGGTTATCTCGGCATACTAATACTACTTCGGCACTTTCTGCATAACTCGGCATACTTCAGCATACCTCCTCGCTCGGCATACTTCAGTTTACCTCAGAATAGCTCAGTAGCACTTCAGCATACATTAGAATAACTCGGATTACCTCGTTATACCTTAGAAGACTCCTGCACGCATCAGCATACTCAAACATAACTCAGTATGCCTCAGTTCGCACCAGCATAATTCTGTTTCCTCTACCAAATATCAGTATAACTTAGTCAATATAACCACACCTCATAATACCACAGTGTTTCTAAGGTATATACAACTCAGCATTATATAATATACCCAGACATAGCATACCAGCACCTGAGTATTAAAATAACACCCATCAGCATATAACAGCATACTTTCAAAATACCTTAGCATACTTCAGCAGGCTTCAATGTACATAACATTACAGGACATACCTCAGCATACCTTTCTTGTCACGTGTAGTTCCAGAGGAAAGAAAGAGAAGCTAGATAAATATTGTACATAATGGAAAACTTAATCACAATATAACCCGTTGTTAAACTACAAGGTGCAGTATTTTTCCCTATAAGATGATATAGGAAGATAATGCAGCAAGATAGGTAATATATCCTTTAGGAAGTAATAAAATATAGCAGGTGATATAGTTAAACCATCATTGCTATACTACTTACCTCTATAGCCTATAACAAAGACAGTGGCTATATAGTATAAAAGCCCTCCAGGTAATTATATAGCATCAACAACGCTATATAACCTCCTCACTATATTTTCCTCACTTATAACAATGATTTAGAAGGTTAATGAAACTGGTGACTCTTATCATGTTAGAATAGAGGTAAGCTGCTCTAATTGGCCAGGTAATCAGTATAGACAGGTAAGGTCGCTTTTAAACCTTCCGTTGTGGGTCATATGTAAGCTTAGAAGAATACCGAGGGGCCCTTATAAGTAGGGTGGTGAGGGGGGGAGATTGGTGTGTGTGTGTGTTGTGTTGTGAGATCAATAAGGGAGGCTGTGGAAGTATCTTGTAATGATGATGATGATGATGATGATGATGATGATCCTTTCCTAACTTTCATCTTTGATATTTATTTTTACCCTAAATTTACTTTCTAAGACTTATTTTTTCCCTAAAATATCTCCCTAATATCTATTTTATCCCGAGGTTCCTCCCTAACACCCAATTAATCAGCAACATCACTCTAATCTTTCCCCAGTTTAGATCACCTTAAGATTAGCCCCCACCCCCCTTAGCTTATTTCACCTGATGATTAATTAAACTACCTAATAACATTTTTGGTTAGGTTAGGTTAGATTAGGTTAGGTTAGGTTAGGTTAGGTTAGGTTAGGTTAGGTTGGATTAGATTAGGTTGGTTAGGTTAGGTTGGATTAGATTAGGTTAGTTTGGGTTAGGTTAGATTAGATTAGGTTAGTTTAGGTTAGGTTAGATTAGATTAGGTTGGTTTAGGTTGGGTTAGATTAGATTGGGTTAGTTTAGGTTGGGTTAGATTGATGGGTTGGTTTGGTTGGGTTGGGTTGGGTTGGGTTGGTTTAGGTTGGGTTAGATTAGATTAGGTTGGTTTGGGTTGGGTTAGTTAGATTGGGTTGGTTTGGGTTTGGTTAGATTAGATTAGGTTAGTTTAGGTTAGGTTAGATTAGATTAGGTTAGTTTAGGTTAGGTTAGATTAGATTAGGTTAGTTTAGGTTAGGTTAGATAAAGATATTTTTGGGTTAGGTTAAATTAGCTTAGATTAGATTACACTAGATTAAGTTAGGTTGAATTAGGTTAGCCTCAGGTTAAGAAAGTATACGGGCGGGACTAATTATCAGGTATTCCTTAATTTTGTACCATAGACACAAAGTCGCTTGGTGTTGAGGCAGTAACTTAAGGCATCTCAGAGTCGCTGATGTCACCTGATAGCTCTAACGAGGGTCACAGTTGTTTGAATAGAGGTCGTGAACCGCGCTGCTAGTTGATGAAAGTTTGGTCAGGCGGCAAATTGATAGTTGCTCCATAGGGCACGGATTCCCTCGGCCAATCACAGGAGGGCAGTTGGTTGTAACGGGCTTGTTACCATCCTCGCCGTATAATTAATTTTCCTGACTGACTCGTTAATTGATTTACTGACTGACTGACTGACTGACTGGCTGACTTGATTGGTTGACAGACTTGACTTGACTGGATGACAGACTTGATTGACTGACTGACTGACTGACTTGACTGACTGACTTGACTGACTGACTGACTGACTAACTGACTTGACTGACTGACTGACTGACTGACTGGCTTGACTGACTGACTGACTGACTTGACTGACTGACTGACTGACTTGACTGACTGACTGACTAACTGACTGAGAAAACACATCACCTCTCAAACCTTTTCTCAGTCTCCCTCCTCCTTTTCCTTAACCTTCCTTCCTTTCATCCCTCTTTCTTCTCCCTCCTCTCTCTCTTCCTATTTTCCACTTTTCTTCCCCTCACCCAACCACTTCCCTTTCATTCTTCTACCCCTCTCTTTCCCTCTCTCCCCCACCCCATCACCCCTCCTACCTTTCCTTCTCCCTCTTCCCACCTCCACCAGCCCCACTCTCTCTTCCTCTCCCACCCCCCACCCTTTCCTCCCCACCTCCACCCCTTCCTCCCCCACCCCACCCCTTCCTCCCCCACCCCACCTTCCTCCCCATCCCCACCCCTTCCTCCCCACCCCCCTCCCCACCCCACCCCTTTCCTCCCCACCCCACACCTTCCTCCCCACACCCCACCCCTTCCCACCCCCCCAAAAACACAACTGGATGCACCAACTCTCCCGAGTGTTTAGTCTGAAAGCAATACAAAGGGAAACTCGTGTCTCTTTGAGCTGGAACCCAATTTTCACTTCTCCAGGATCTAATGAATATATACCATTATGGGGAAACGAATGCCTGCCTAGGAATTGCATGCAAATGAAGTAAGGGATTTTAGGCTGATGCAATTTTGCGTGGGCGTTGCTTGCTATGATACTGTATTCAGTGTGTGTATGTGTGTGTGTGTGTGTGTGTGTGTGTGTGTGTGTGTGTGTGTGTGTGCGTAATACCTGAGCTTTAGTTTTTGATGTTGTGATATTCATTTTCACTCGCTGGGAGATGCCTTGTGTGGGCGTTCAGTTGTGTGCGTTGCTACTCTGTGATAATTACGGTATTCATATTGTTTTGGGCTTTTAATGTTCTTGATGTGAGAATTTTGTTTTGATTTTTGATGTTTATAGTAATTTTCGCCTCAGATTTCCTTTGTTGGAGGAGCACCGCACGAGAAGGTGTCAATGCTTTCGAGTTAGCCCGACTGCAAACCGAGGCAGACAAGCGCCAACGCCGGAAAGGTGCTCCCGTCCTCCCATTAGATGGCTTCCCCCATATGCAACATCTGTGAACGACCCTGCCGGTCCCGTATCGGCCTCTATAATCACCTCAAAACTCACCCAACAAGGCGGCATCCTCAATAACTCGCATCATTTTATCATAGCTGGATGATCGCCATACTCGATTCAGTGACAGCAAAGTAGTAGTTATGTGGTGTGGTGTGGTGTGGTGTGGTGTGGTGTGGTGTGGTGTGGCGTGGCCTGGTGTGGTGTGGTGTGGTGTGGTGTGGTGTGGTGTGACGTGGTGTGGCGTGGCGTGGCGTGGTGTGGTGTGGTGTGGTGTGGTGTGGTGTGGTATGGCGTGGTTATGTGGTTGAGCACTTGTTGTGGTCGACAGTGGCACATATATTTATAAAAGATATACAGTGTTGTTAGTTTATATGGCAGCACAGGTGAGAGAGAGACAGTTACTCACCTGTGCTGCCATGTAACAATTGTGTGTGTGCGTGCATGTGTGTGTGTGTGTGCGTACATATACATCCACGTGTGTATATACCAGCACCAATGAGCTTTTAAAATGCAAGTTTGCAAATTAGAGAAATACTGTACAAATTAACCAAATATCCCCTTCACATATTTTTCTCGTTTCATTTTGTTCTGGTGATTTGCTGTCAATAGTTTGTTTTATACGAACTACCAGACTGGAGCGAGTGGTTTGATAATATTATTTTATTGAATTAATGAGACAGAGAGGCTGGTTGGGTGTGTTAAATCACGGGAGTATCGTTAATACCAGTGTTTGTATAATTCATTAGGGACACTGAGTGGTGGATTGTGTGTGTGTGTGTGTGTGTGTGTGTGTGTGTGTGTGTGTGTGTGTGTGTGTGTGTGTGTGTGTGTGTGTGTGTGTGTGTGTGGTGTGTGTGTGTGTGTGTGTGTTGACTCTTTCTGGGTTATATCTTCTTTCTTTTCCATCTCTACTATTTATCCACCTCCATCACCCTTCACTTCCCTCACCTCTCACTTTCCCTCACCTCTCACTTCCCTCACCTCTCCACTCCTCACTCCTTCCCTTCTCACCCCTCACCCTCCCTCCTCCTCACTTTATCTCCTCTCACTCTTCAAACCTACATCTCATTAAAGCTAATATTTAAAGACAATTCTCTCTTCTTCTCTCTTCTTCTCTCTCTCTCTCTCTTCTTTCTTTTTTTTTTTTCTCTCTCTCTCTCTCTTTGGAAAGGATAATATGATGAACAAAAAATTTCACTGCACACCTTTATGTCCACACACACACACACACACCTAATGAACCAAACACAAACACTAGCTGAATTTCCTTTATTCTGTCCCATAAGTTTATTAAACAACTCCTCTATTTGTTTTTGCTAACTTGCTTGTCGTGTTTGTTTGTTTGTATATTAACTTGTCTGTTTTATTGTTAACTTACTTTCTTGCTTGTTTATTTTGCTTATTAGCTTGATTGGTTGTTTATCCGTTTATTTACTTTCTCTAGAGAGCAGCAAATATACTTAAATATCTCTACTGTATTGTTAACGAGAAGTGATGAAAACAGTCAAGTAACCAAATAAGAGAGAGGAGAGAGAAGAAGAAGTGATGAAAACAGTCAAGCAACCAAATAAGAGAGAGAGAGAGAAAGCAAGCTATGAAAACCACACAAGTGCATAATTTCCCTCCTCATAATTCTTCCTTCCAACAGCTGCTCAGAACATATACAAACAAGGACACGTCTGGACACGTTCCATGATATGCCAAGCTGTATTTTACCCTCTTATTCTCAGTCTTCTTTCTTCCTGTTTCTTTTCCTTCCTCCACTTTTCGTACGCCAGGCGCACCGTGAGTCGCCTACGAGGTTTCCATCGGAGTCTTTTGTGTTTAGTGGTTGGCATTGTGTGTGTGTGTGTGTGTGTTGGGAAGCCAGTTAATTCATTTTAACTGTCGCAGCTCTTGGAGACAGTTTCAACGTGACTGTTTTATAACCTTGTATAAGAAACTGTTTTAGACGGTACTGTTTATAATGATGATAGTAATAATGTTGGTTACTACTACCACTACTACTACTACTACTACCACCACTACTACTACTACTACTACTACCACCACCACCACTACCTCTACTACTACTACTTTAGGTGATGATACTAATCTTGTGCTTTAATAATATTAATGAAAATAATGATAATATTGGTTAATAATAATAATTAACATAATTAATATTTTACAGTTATATTTGTCATTATATCAGTAATCCAATATATGATTACATTTATTCTAGTAGTGATAATGACAACGATTAATATAACAATGACTAAATATAATTAACATGTATTTTTCCGTAATTTAACCATAAGTATAGAAAAGTCGGTTAAAAGAAAGTAGGAAGAAAGTTAGTCGAGAGAAAGGAAAAGGAGAAAAGTTAGATTTAAGCACTTTATAATGAGATGTAGTACAGATTAAATTAATCGAAAGAAAGTATAAATGAGAACAAGTCAAAGAAAGATAGAAAGTAGAAAAAGAAACTGAACAAGGAGAAAGCAGTATTCCTTCACCAAAGACAAAACAAATAAAACTTGAAATGTAATATCAGGTTCCATGAATAGAAAGTTCCCCCCCCAAACTTTCTACCAATGGCCGCTGCTTTCACGGAATAGAAATATAATCCGGTGAAAGTAAACAAATGGTATGCCTCTGCTTCCTGACTTGATATATTATGTGCAAAATGTTATGTGGTCGTTGTGTGTATATTTCCAAGGTAATATATTTCTTTATGGCTATTTCATTTTGCTTGTCTCTCTCTCTCTCTCTCTCTCTCTCTCTCTCTCTCTCTCTCTCTCTTTATCTTTGGCTGTGTCTCTCACGTTACCGAGCAAGCTGTCACCATGAAAGAGGCAGTGTGTGTGTGTGTGTGTGTGTGTGTGTGTGTGTGTGTGTGTGTGTGTGTGTGTGTGTGTGTGTGTGTGTGTGTTGTCTCGCAAATATACACTCGCTCTCCGTTTATCAACACTGGGAAAAGTCTCAAGAGCTGGGAAATATTCATAATGGTATGATTTAAACATTAGCTGCTTGCCTCTGTTGCATATTGCACGAAGGGAGACGTTCCACTCTGAATCCAGATGCATGGTACCACAGTGTTGGCTGGGGGGAGGGTGGGAGAGGCGAGGGTAGAGAGGGAATGAGGGAGGGAGGAGGGAAGGGGAGTAAACAGGGAGAGGGAGGAGAGGGGAAGGGTAGGACCTGGGGTGAGGGGAAAAAAGAGGAGAGGAAAGGGGGAGGTAAGAGTAGGGATGGAGAAAGAGGGAGCGAAAAGTGGGGAGAGCATGATGGGAAAAAGGGTAGACAAGAAGAGAGAGACAAGAAAGAGGGGAAAGGGAAGAGAGAGTGAAGTAGAGGAATGAGTGGGAGGCAAGAGGGAGGGAGAAAGGAGGGTCAGAGGTAGGGAGAGCAAAGCAGGAAAAGTGAAGGGGGAAGAATGTGGAAAGAACGCGATTGAGTTTGATTCTTATTAAGTCATACAGCTGTGATGAGAGTAGCTTATCTCAGGCTAGGATGTGGACCTAACCTAACCTAACCTAATCTAACCTAACCTATCCCTTAAATAGTGTGAGGTGGGGGGGTGGTGTGGTCGTCCAGAGGGTCTCAGTCTTGTGAACTTGAGGTGTCGTTTCCTGGCCGAGTGCTTGCGGGGTATGTGGCCCTTCTCCATTTCATAGGTAATCACTGGGAGAAGTTCAACTACTGATGGTGAACATAACTACAATTCGGGTACTCAGTCGCTTGTGTTTTTTACAGTAGTGTTTTATCTTAATTCAGATTTGTTAACTTATTAAACTTTATTTATATCATAATTTTAACGATTGTGAGTAGATGGTGTTTATTAAGCAATGGGGAAGGCTTAGACCAGAGTCCAACTTGTGTCCTAACCTTCTATTCATCCCCAAAAATATAACATCTTTTTTGGCTTTTGAAACCAATGATGATTTTACCTGTAGAGTATTTAGCCTAAAACAGGTATTACAGCCGATCGTAAAGCACCTGATAAACTTCTTACAATTTCTGTGACACAACTTACCTGCAAGCGTTAATTTTCTAAACAGAAGTGCATCAGAGCAAAACATTACATTCCCTTGACACAAGACCACCTGTTGACGTGTGTACAGGGAGAAAGTGTACAGAAAGTTGACTCTGAAAAAGTTATTGATTTAGTAGTTTTAAGGAGCAAGGAATTGTTAAAACTATGTATTTTTTCAGCTGCTTCGACCCAAATCACTATTCAGATGACGGTACGTAACCATTGCTCCTCCCTTATAAACTACGATGGATACTTGTCAAATAGTGTTTATTTTTCTTTATTTCTGAGTTGTTTACCTAAAGTAATCCCACGGCATGGTTGTCTGCTTCTGTATAAGGTACATGTATGACTGGGGGACCATTCAAATACATAGTTATTTTTCTTTCGTAAATCTGTCAACACTTGATTCTTGAGATGTTGTTTTTCTTGAGCATCATTGACTCTTGTACGGCATCACGTCTCACAGTGACACTGGTTGTGTTATTGCTGTTTGTGATGATTTACTTCTGTCATTTATCTGCCCCTCTGTCTATTTATCTGTCTATCTCTATATCTGTCATTATATTTCTCAAGTGAAACTGTTAATTTATCTATAATAGTAAAAGGACGACGTGTTTGTCTGTCTGTTCCAGCCACAGCTCCCAATGCACCAGTTAGAGAGGTGAAACTTTACCCACATATCTGTGTGCCGAGGTTGTGCACCTTGGTATTACTGTTGACCAGGATCCCTGGCTGGTCCAGACCCGGCTGGTTCAGGCCCCGGCTGGGCCAGGACCCCGGCTGGTCCAGACCCCTGGCTGGTCAGATCCCGGCTGGTCACCCCAGCTGGGCCAGACCCCGGCTGGTCCAGACCCCGGCTGGGACCCGGCTGGTCCAGCCCCGGCTGGTCCAGAGCTAAAAAACATCTTCCCCTGACTGAGGTGGTGACCTGCGTCTGGGAGGCCAGTGGTAGACCTGACCCGTGTGAGGTCAGGTAAATTTGCTTGCAATTGTATTAATGTGAAGGTTAAAATCTATTCATATGAATATGATTTTATCCCTGCAGTCTGCATGTAATTAACTTTCTCATTTCCATCTAACAGAGACAATATTCTTAAATAAACTTCACTAATTATAAATATATGATGAAGCTCGTCTCACTGTTGCTGCCTGGAAACAACGATATAGACTTAGTCCTCGCGCGGGCAGTGGGCGCTTGGGGTTTTGTTCTCGGCTAATTTTGAACCATTCCCTCACTGGTCGTAATGACTTCCAGCACGAGTGTAGTGAAGAGGCCTCAGTGTTCATGATTTAGTTCAGGTTCCCCTTAATGGGTGTAACGCAAATAAGTTTTCTTTGATGGTTGATTCATTGGTGAATAAATATGGAAGAAATTTAAATTAATACTGTAGGTCTCTCTCTCTCTCTCTCTCCCATTATCATTACCACCGTCATTAATCCACCATTAGTCTTCAGCTGGATAAACACCTCAGTTTAGTTCAGTTTTATTCAGCAGAAACACCATAAAAGTTAAATTTGTAATATGCAATAGACATATAACGGTGTAGGTATATAAACAATGAAGTCTTAGTGAGATGAATGCTAAGTTATGTGACTGAAGTTTTCAAGTAACCGAGTGTGTAGTAATGTGTTTCTGCTTCACCAGTTCTCATAGTTTCAACACGTTCTGTACACAATGGTGAGTGGCGACATGTTTATGACCTGAATATAAGTGATGGTCAAGTTAAAGATAACGTTCATTAATGGTGTTCATTAGTCATGTACCTATAGGGTGGAAGAATTGTACTGTGAAACAACCATAATGAAGTCATAATTATCACAAACGGGTCAAATGATAATAGTTGAGATGTATTAATGTATGCAGGTAGATAAGCCCAGAGAGAGAGAGAGAGAGAGAGAGAGAGAGAGAGAGAGAGAGAGAGAGAGAGAGAGAGAGAGAGGACAAGTAGCTGTGGTGATGGAAGTGTCAAAAGCTTCGTGTTCCTTTGTTTTCGTAATTTTGATCTGCGAAATAAGGACAAAACCTGAGGATTTTGATGCTTTAAAATGTTCAGTTCTAATGCACATTGTTCACAGATGATAGTGTAGTAGTGAAGGAAACACGACTAAGAGATGGAGCTTTATTCCTCACGTTTCGTTATAAGACTTTTCAAAGGAATGAACACACAATTGAGAGTACTATTATTAATATAGAAGAGTTAGGTTCACTATCTGCGTGTGCTGTCAGGTCACCCGTGTAGCGTTGAAGGTGGTGTGTAGTGTAGTGAGAGTGACCTTTGTGGAGTTTGGAATCATCCTGTATCTGTGCTTTTGGTTAAGTCGTTCATATGTCATGTTGGGTCCTGTGTCTATAGGTAAAGCCAGGCGTAGGAAGTAGAATGAAGTCGGTGACCTGATACAAATGCCGTCGCCACCACCACCACATTCCATAAGGCCTACCACTGTACCCCTTCATTATAAACAGGTAGATTTATACAGTGTAACCATCCAAGTTACTGTTTCCGTCTGCTGCAGGAAAAAACGGATCCAGTGCTTCATGTGTATAATGAAGCATCGAAGCATCTGTATTGTGCATTAGTCTGGTCGTGTGCTGCAGTGTATAACCGGAACCAGAAGGACATATTAGCTTGAAATAAAGGCTGATAATATATGTTTATCTCTTATTATTTATGAGTTTGAGAAAAATATAAATAATTACCTAAATCATTTCATGTGTGGTGATGTAACTTCATATAATACGGATACATCTGTATAGTAATTAAAACAAATGTCATATGGCCAGATATAGGATTACTGTATATGTTGCATATAATAATGATTTATTACTCCACGCGGCGATGGGTGATAATAAGAGCCAAAGTTGCAAAGAGAAGATCCATCAGGCCAAGGTAAAACTATCACCATTGAGAAAACAACGCATTATTGTTATTATTATTATTATTATTATTATTATTATTATTATTATTTTTTTTTTTTTTTTTTTTTTTAATGTACCACCACCACCACCAGTCAGCATTTACCTCAGTTCATCATCCCGGCGACCAATAACCCGTAAAATCAGTGCCCCGACGCAATACTTTTCACCCTTTTGAAAGAGTCAGAAGTTGGTGGTAACTTTGTCACAATACCTGAAAGGACCGTCAGAGCCCCGAGTCTGATTTCCTGGAGTAAAGATGTGTTGGTGGTGCTAGTGGATGGAGACTCCTATTTGTGGGAGGGTTGGGGGGTGTTGTGTGGGGAAGGTGGGGTAGAGACAGGAGGGGGAGGTGGGAGAGGAGGTTGAGGCTGGTGTGATGGAGGTTAGGGGTGAGAGGGAGAGGGAGGGTGGTAGGGTGAAAAGAGGGAGAAAGGTGGTGGAAAGGAGAGGGATTAAAGGGGGGGAGGTAATAGTGGGGTGGGGGAAGGGGTAGAGGAGTGGAAGGGCGAAGGAGGGGGTGGAGTGGCAGAGAGAGAGAGAGACAGAGAGAGAGAGAGAGAGAGAGAGAGAGAGAGAGAGAGACAAAAAAAAGTATGAATGAAAATACTATTACCATTAGTCTCTCTATTTCATCATTATTTCTCTACTTTATCTCTTTACTCTTCCTTCTCCTCTCCTCCTCTGCCTCTTCCTAGGTGTTTTCTCTACCTCTTAGTTTTACGGTGTGGGTTCCTGTAGGAGGCCTCAGCTTGCCACACTAAATTCACCGTCTACAACTTGAGTCTGGAGTTACTGGTTCTCTTAAGCTCTACCACCAAAATAAAATTCTTAAAGTTTCGTATGTTGAAATTTGTTCCAGAGATGTGAGAGTGGGCCAGAGATGTGAGAGTGGGCCATAGAGGACCAGAGATGTGAGAGTGGGCCATAGAGTGGACCAGAGATGTGAGAGTGGGCCATAGAGTGGACCAGAGATGTGAGAGTGGGCCATAGAGTGGACCAGAGATGTGAAAGTGGGCCATAGAGTGGACCAGAGATGTGAGAGTGGGCCATAGAGTGGACCAGAGATGTGAGAGTGGACCATAGAGTGGACCAGAGATGTGAGAGTGGACCAGAGATGTAAGAGTGGGCCATAGAGTGGACCAGAGATGTGAGAGTGGACCATAGAGTGGACCAGAGATGTGAGAGTGGACCATAGAGTGAACCAGAGATGTGAGAGTGGACCATAGAGTGGACCAGAGATGTGAGAGTGGACCAGAGATGTAAGAGTGAACCATAGAGTGGATCAGAGATGTGGTGGACCATAGGTGGACCAGAGATGTGAGTGGACCAGAGATGTAGAGTGGGCCATAGAGAGTGGACCAGAGATGTGAGAGTGGTTGACGATGATTTAACCCTTGACGACGATGGTTTAGCCAGCGACGACGATGGTTTAACCCGGCGACGACGATGATTTAACCCTTTGACGACGATGATTTAACCTTTGACGACGATGGTTTAGCCGCTGACGACGATGGTTTTAACCGCCCTTTGACGACGATGGTTTAACCCTTTGGCGACGATGGTTTAACCCTTTGACGACGATGGTTTAACCCTTTGACGCCGATGGTTTAACCCTTTGACGACGATGGTTTAACCCTTTGACGACGATGGGTTTAACCCTTTGACGACGATGGGTTTAACCCTTTGATATTAAAATGTTGTCAAATTCTCCAATAGTGAATTTATCGATACTGGTTTAACCGCCCCATTGCACAGTAAAAACTCTTGAGACATTTATTTAAGACCAAAAATAGTTGCAAAGAATAAACTGACAAACATTTTAACTGATGATTTCATAGTCCAATGTCCAATTATACAAATGTCCTCAAATTCCTTTACATTAAATTAACATTATTTAACTCCACACATGTACAAACTGTGTGTGGGACAACATTTACCTAAGAGTTGGAACAAACGGAGGGAATAAAAAGAGCTAATTAATTATCCTGGGAGAGACTGTCGCGGTTTCTGAACAACTTGCAATATGAATGTTTAGTGGAGGGTGGTGACGTGTGTTGGTGTAGTGGAGAGGTGAACGGCTGAGGCAAATAAGAGAGAGAGAGAATCAAGATTTTCCTGCTTGTGTGTGTTGTATATAATTATTTATTTGTGTAATTGTCTCCTGAATGTGTGTGTGTGTGTGTGTGTGTGTGTGTGTGTGTGTGTGTGTGTGTGTGTGTGTGTGTGTGTGTGTGTCTTCTTACAAGTATATAAATTACGAAACTCATATTTAGAAAAGGTCTGAAAAATAGTATTAATTCAAAATAATAATATTCACTAACACACATATAAGTTCCACTTTATATAACTTTACAAGAAAAAATATATTTAAAAGTAAAAATATTTTCCAAGTGACTCGAAGAAAAACTCCTAAAAGTATTTTTGTTGTGAAAGTTCCATAAACAAACGTGAATATAAAGTCATAATATTTTTACTTTGGGAAAAAAATTAATCAACTAAAATAAACTAAAAATACAGTATACAGAATATTTTTTTCTTAACAGATTTCAAAGATTTTTTCCTCTAGGTAACCAAACATGGTAATTAGTATGTAAATAATTAATTCAGATTTTGAGAAGGAGAAATCTGGAGAGAGATTATCTCGGTGACTGCTGGAGAGTTCCTTTGATGGTGAAATAATACTTAATATTCCCCTAATACTGTAATGATATTCGGGGGAGAGATGGTGAGAGGGTGAGGAAGAGGGAGAGAGAGTGAGGGAGGGGATGAGAGAGGGAGGGAGAGGATGAGAGAGTGAGGGAGAGGATGAGAGAGGGAGGGGAGGGAGGGAGGGAGGGAGGGAGGAGGAGAGGATGAGAGAGAGAGAGAGAGAGAGGCTACTCTACCACCGCCTTTAAGAACAGAATAAAACAAACAGTCCACAACACAAGGTAATAGTTTGTGTAACTTGGATAGAACTTTATTATTCTTTATAAACTCTTCTGTATGGATCGAGATTATGTAAATGTGTGTGTGTGTGTGTGTGTGTGTGTGTGTGTGTGTGTGTTTCATAAGGGCGATAAAACCACGTAAGCACACTTAAACATTAGATTATATCGATAAGTATACTTTAAATGTCAAATGAACTTCCAACATTTTATAAACACATAAGTAAAATAACATTTCATAAGTGTAATTAATATGTAAACTGAATATCCTTAAGTAGAAGGAAATCTCATAGTTGCACCTCATAAGTAGACTTCAGCAAGTATACTTTAGTACAGTAATATGTACCTAGTGTTTTATGTTTACTTCATAAGTAATTAGGCATGTGAATAGTACTCTCTCTCTCTCTCTCTCTCTCTCTCTCTCTCTCTCTCTCTCTCTCTCTCTCTCTCTCTCTCTCTCTCTAATATCCTCAAAAATCCCTGAACATCTCCTCCCTATCACGTGTCCCTCTGCCAGCTGGCCCGCCTCCTCCTGGCACTGGTGTTCTCGAGTGCCCTTCATATCGCTGGAGATACCCAGGGTTCGACTCCCCGTAGCTGACAACTTGTATAGGTGCTGGGAGAGGGAAATGATGGACACGGGCATCAAGAGGAGGCGTGTGGTGGGCGGGAAGGGCGTGGTAGCATTCCTCAGTACATGTAGGATTCCCTTCAAGGTCCTCAGGGCAATCCAGCCACCAGATGAATATTGATATGATGATCATGAACCCTGGAAGATTATAGGTTAGGTTAGGTTAAGTTAGGTTAGGTTAGGTTAGGTTAGGTTAGGTTAGGTTAGGTTAGGTTAGGTTAGGTTAGGTTTGGTTAGGTTTGGTTAGGTTAGGTTAGGTTAGGTTAAGTTAAGGTAAGGTAGGTTTGGTTAGGATGGGGGTAGGGTGGTTTAGGTTAGGTTAGGTTTCTTTAGGTTATATATACTTATTTAGTTGCAAGTCTACATATGTACGCGTGTGTGTTGTATATGTTTTTTGTCTCTAAGTATATATGTATGGTATTCAATGGTCTCATTTCCCCTGTACATATATACATACATACATAAATAAACTATGTGTACTCAAGCCCGCTAATGTGTGTGTATACCTAAGCGTATGTAAATAGTATGTGTGTACACTCTTGGTACAATTATACACCTGGGTTGGCAATTATATGAATGGAGGAAAGCCATGTTTACCTCACCGGAAGGAAGTTTATTTAATGTGATGAAACTTGACAACACACAGGGGCGGGTATTGCTTGGAGACGATGACAGACAGACAGACAGAGTGAGAGAGAGAGAGAGAGAGAGACAGAGAGAGAGAGAGAGAGAGAGAGAGAGAGATTAGGAAGGAAGATTGATTACTATAACAATAATATTTCCCTTCCTAACAAAGAAACCAAAATTCATACCAAAATATGTCTAAATAACCCAGTTTAAATGTCTTGAAAATACATCAACCCAACAGACATACAATATTTACCAAATGTCTAAACCCGACGCCTTGTCTAAAATGTCTTCTTTGTCAATTAAGAAATTCATGAGAGAGAAACATGAAGGTGGTAATTAGAGGCGAGGAAATGACGTCTCTGGTAATGATCTTTTTCTATACTTATGTTAAAGGGTAATTAGCTGTATTGTAATGACCCTGACAATAGCCTTAATTTTCCTTAGATATATTAATGAAAGATTTGAATGTTCTTGTTCTTACAGCTGCCAAAAGTTCCAGCGATTATTATTGGTAAAAAGTTAATTATAATTTTTGTGGTTTTAATGATCGGTTGTTAATGTGAAGTTATGAGTTGAATTTTTGTATAAGTTAAATTGTGTAATAATAAAGGATTAACAGATAGTTTGGTTGGTTCACACACACACACACACACACACACACACACACACACACACACACACACACACACACACACACACACACACACACACACACACACACACACACACATGCCCACCTCCGATAACCATGAAGACGATGCCCACAATGACTGGGTACCGAGCTAACTTCTCCTTCTCCTTGGCGATGTTCTTCAGGGGCATAGCCATCACGGTGCCCACACACAGGTAGAAAAGGCCACACATCAGCAATAATGCCCCAGTTTGTGACTTGATGTTGTTTAGCTGTGGAGAGAATAGAACAGGTGGATACAAAGAGATGTTGTAATAATAGTAATAATTAATTATGTAGTATTAATGATAGTAAAGTTATTATTATTATTATTATTATTACCACGACCACCAAGACATTAACAGAAAATTACACTTATAAAAAAAACCTACCCACATATATGAGACACCAGTATATAATTATGATAACGCCTATATAATTTCTACTTAATCGCGTATTATATAAGTCCCTACACAACTTTTCTTCATAATCCAGGGTTACACAAGGCCCTACACACCTTCCAGCATATTTATCCCGAGCGTCAAAAGGAGAAGCGACAATATTGCTCATAAAATCTTTTCTGTCCCTCGTCTACCGGTTTATATTGATCACAAAAATGTCTGATTTAGTTTATCTTAACTTTATTTTGATTCTTAGTGTAGTAAAATTTAAGGTGTTCTTATTTTAGTCTGTTTTTTGGTGTTGAAAGGATGGGGTGATGTATGTAAGCTGTGGTTGCTGTTCGGTCTTCAAGCCTTTTATAATTATACCGTATGTCTGATTTAAGTTAAGTTTGGTTTAATAATAAATAATAATAATAATAATTAACGGTTTATTGAAAAAGTTCTGCAGCCCGAAGGCTGAAAATATACATTGGACATCAATGACTTATTACATACATTGGTGGTTTAACAAAAGCCTTCATTAGAGAAAGGTAAAGGAACATACAGTGAACATACAGATTATTGTAGGTGTTGAACAGCAAACACGTAGTGTAGTAACTCCCTCCCAGATGGTGTTAGGAGGGACCTCACGTGGTGTAGTAGTTCCCTCACAGATGGTGTTATGAGGGCCTCGTAATTCCCTCACAGATGGTGTTATGGGGCCTCACGTGGTGTAGTAATTCCCTCACAGATGGTGTTATGAGGGACCTCACGTGGTGTAGTAATTCCCTCACAGATGGTGTATGAGGGGCCTGTGTAGTAATTCCCTCACAGATGGTGTTATGAGGGGCCTGATGTGGTGTAGTAATTCCCTCACAGATGGTGTATGAGGGGCCTGATGTGGTGTAGTAATTCCCTCACAGATGGTGTTATGAGGGGCTCACGTGGTGTAGTAATTCCCTCACAGATGGTGTTATGAGGGGCTCACGTGGTGTAGTAATTCCCTCACAGATGGTGTTATGGGGGCCTCACGTGGTGTAATGAATTCCCTCACAGATGGTGTTATAGGGGCCTCACGTGGTGTAGTAATTCCCTCACAGATGGTGTTATGCAGGGGCCTCACGTGGTGTAGTAACTCCTTCACATATGGTGTTATGAGGGGCCTCACGTGGTGTAGTAGTTCCCTCACAGATGGTGTTATGAGGGGCCTCACGTGGTGTAGTAATTCCCTCATAGATGGTGTTATGCGGGGCCTCACGTGGTGTAGTAATTCCCTCACAGACGGTGTTATATGAGTGAGGTGTGGTCCCAGGCCTTCCTATCGTAGACGATTAACACATCGCTGGTTGTTGGGTCTCACGGGCCGTTATCACTGGGTACCTGGGACCTCACTGTGTGAAGGTTAACTTGGGTGCGACTGTTACTGTTGAGTTGTTCTCACTGACTTAAGCACTGTTCACCACTGTTCACCTCTGTTTAACACTGGTTCCATTCCTTTCCTAAATGAAATAGTAACTTCTGGCGAGAACTTGTTGATATTCCGGTGGGGAGGAGGGTTCAGGGGAGGGAGTTGGTATGGGCCAACTTAACAGTTGACCTGGCTGCTCCGAGAGGAGCGCCAGGTACGTCTTGACCCTTCGGTGGTCAAGGATGTAGTGTTGGTATGTGTGTTCTGGAGGGTTGTCTTATGTACACACACACACACACACACACACACACACACACACATATAACAATATAAAGACCAAAACTATTTTTTTCTTAAGTCACCCCCAGACTACAGACACAGTTTCTTTCAATACTTCCACAGTCTGGCGGAGGTTCTCTCTGTCTCTATTAACCAAACCACAAGAGATTTTTTTTTTAACTTTGAGTGAAAACTATTTATTCCAATAACGTCAGAAACCGAGAAAAATCAACATTGTTTTTAACTTTTTGATTCAGGGAGTTTGTGGAAGCCATCTTGGATACCTTGGTTAAATCTTTCTCAGAGTTTCGTGGGGAGAGGAAGATGGTGAGGACGATGGTCGCTTATTGGAGGCGGGTACAATAAATACATTAATTCATACATTCACACAATTCATAATTATATTTATACATACACACAAACACATACACACATAATAGACAGATGTAAATATCGTAAATAAAACTTGCCCATAGTTTCACCTAGCCCAGGGATCGAACCCAGGTCCACTCACTTACGAGGCGACCATGTTGACCATTACACCACAGGCTTACTACACATATATAGTACACGAATTTTAAGGCTCACAAATAGAAATAGTAACTTGAATGTGGGTGCGCCATGTCCGTAGACTTGCTAGTATAGACAGACTGAACGAAGACATTATTTTTTCCATACATCGACTCTTCACGAAGCTACGTATTCATTGAGAGTACAACTAGATGTGACAGACTAATCTTAAGACCGAAGCTGTGTAAAATGACCGAGTGAGAGAGAGAGTCATCAATCAGAGCAGCTCATTAGGCACAGGTTCAGGATCGTACCAGACAGGATTTGAATCACTCAACTCGTTAAAAGGGAAATTTGCAAGCTTGACTCTGATGGACTCTGATGGACTCTGGCAGACTCTGATGAACTCTGACAGACTCTAACGGACTCTGATGAACTCTGATGGAATCTGACAGACTCTGATGAACTCTGATGGACTCTGATGGACTATGGCAGACTCTGATGGACTCTGACGGACTCTGACGGACTCTGACGGACTCTGACGGACTCTGATGAACTCTGATGGACTATGGCAGACTCTGATGAACTCTAATGGACTCTGACGGACTCTGACTCTAATATATCCTGATTAATGCTGACAGACTCCAAATCTGACAGCCTTTAACACATGCTGACAGCTCGTGACAGATGCGGGACGACGAAGACTAATGGACTCTGACATGTTGACAGCCTCTGACAAATGCTGACAGCTCCTGACAGATGCAGGACAATGACTAATGGACTCTGACAAATGCTGACAGCCTCTAACACATGCTGACATATACTGACAGATGCTGATATACTCTGATAAAACGTGTTATATTGTGATTGATTTGGAAGTTAAATTTGAGAGAGAAGAGAAAACGAGAGAGAGAGAGAAACAAATTACCCTTCTAATTATCCACAACAACAACAGTCTATTCTCTACTGTACAAACAAGAGAAGAAGAAAAGAAGAGAATTATCACCTGGAGAATCAAGAACATAATGACATCAAAGAGACAGAGAGACAGGTAGACAGAGAGACAGAGAGGTGTAAGACAGAGAAATATTGCTATCAGAAGGTCTCAGGTGTGCCATGTGAGGTTAATTACCAGGTGGGCGTTATCTCAGCACGCGATCACCTGTCCGAGAATAAACACCCATTGACACACTAACTAATGGGGATAATAAAGGTGATAATAAATAACAATAATAGTAGTAATAGCAGTAAAGTAATAATTCTGATACTAGTACAAATAGCAATGGTAATAGTAAGAAAATGATAATAGTTGTCGAAGATCATAAAAAAAGGAAACTACTACTACTACTACCATTTCTACTGCTACTATTTCTACTACTACTACTACTACTATTTCTACTGTTACTATTTCTACTACTACTGCTAATAATAATAATAATAATAATAATAATAACAAAACTATAATAATAATACAATGTACAAAAAACCTTAAAAATTATCATAAACTGCAAGACATCAATTATAAGAAAAAATAAACAAAATTACGTGTCAAAATCACCCATCCTAATATAAACAGACTCTTGGGGGAGGATATTGGCAGTAATATAAGCGCCCACAGCTACAATATCCACAGAGGGCACCAGAGAATGTATTATTTTTAACCTAAGATCAAAAGCGTTTCGCAAAGGGCTTTTAATTATACTGAAATATTTCCCCCCCCATTCGTCTTTCTGATTGAGTGTGTGTGTGTGTCTGTCTGTCCACACGATACATAACTATTGGGTGTATTATAACTAAACTTTATATCTATGTTCCTGATATATACAGTAGTTGATGGTCAATATTGATTTATGTCTCTTGATTTGTGAGGGTGACGAGTCAACCTAATAAGTGGCCCTATATAGTACAGTAGAATATATGTTAAACTCAATAACACAATTAATAGAGAATACTAACCTAACCTATATATTGGTTATATTATAGAGAGAGAGAGAGAGAGAGAGAGAGAGAGAGGGGTGACAAGACAGATGGCCGTATTCAAGGTCGTGCTGCATCGTATAGTAAGTACCCCTATAGGCAATGCTTAAGGATGGTATTCAAGAAGCTTAGTGAAAGCCTATGGCGTGGTCAGTGCCTACGGATATACAGTAGGGGTTTCTTGTGGTTTATTGTAATGTTCACGAGAAGGGTAGAGGGCGCCCTGAGAGCAAGCTATACAAAAAATATTCATGATTTATATATTAACCAGCAGCTATCTTTTTTTATTTTTTTTTACGGGGATTAGCCTACAGATCATCGACCCATAACGAGGCCTTGGGGGCGAAAAAATAAGAGTAAAAAGAAATATAATCGATTTTTTCTTCTATAATAATAAGAACATTTTGGCCAAACCTTAGTAACGCCTCTGGTGTTTAAAATATTATATTGTTTATCGAATCAATTTGGTTTACAACTTACTTACCTAAACATTGAGAAGATCTTTTGCTGCTTATAGAGTGATTCCTGTAGGCTTTATGGTGCACTTTGTGGGTATTATACTGGACCTATAGTTGAGCAATAATATAAATTCCCTTAAGCATGAATGATTCGAGATGACTCAGCATTACTCGCATACACCAGGAATGTGCTGTGGCTGTCAGCTTCCAAAATTCCAAAATAATGAACCAAAATTTCTTATTCGCCGTGATGAACGGTTTATGCCATTTAATTGAATTGGAAGTGGCAACTTAGCTGGGAATTCCCGGGCTGGACAGGCTGGAGGCTACATAGCTGGGATGTTGAATTAGACTGTGAAAGTAGTGTGTCCTGATATATGAGAGAAAAAAAGGAAGAAATCTTCTTCAGTTGAAATTTTGTTCTAATGTTGCTCGCTTACCCACGCATCTCTTGTAAAGATTTACCGGGTAACAGTCTTAAAGTGTTGAGTAATCGTTAGGATGGGATGACAATAAGTTTATCTTACGTAGAGTTTAATTATGAATAGATTATCTTCTATGGTATTTCTTGTGCCAATTGATATTAATGGAGGTCTGGAAGCCCTGGTGTAAGACGCACGGTATCTAACTAATATACCCGGTATATCTGTATAATATTCAAGAAACAATCATTCAAAATAGCCTTCAGAGAAACAGCTGCATCATAGTACCTATTAGTGAAGAAGAAACTGTATGACAACAAGAGAGAGACGGTTACTTGTCCTTCTAGGAGTGAAGTCTCAGAGCAGATTCTTGTACCATTGAAATTCCTTGAAGGAGTGAAGTTCTTGGTTGAAGAGTTGCTTAGAGAAGTGTGAGTCCTAGGTAGTTCCTTGTGTCAGTGAAGGTGTTGGAGCAGTGGACGAACAGCTCCTGACAGCAGAGTAGCAACACAACAACTGCAGATGTGTGTGTGTGTGTGTGTGTGTGTGTGTGTGTGTGTGTGTGTGTGGCGGCTTGGGTGATGTTTATCTGGATGATTGTATGTATACACCCTACCCTGTCACACACACACACACACACACACACACACACTTCTCTCTCTCTCTCTCTCTCTCTCTCTCTCTTTCCTTACTGTACGCTCAATCAATCACTTATTGTGTCACTCAGTCAGTCATTACTCACTTTTTCACTCACTCCCACTCACTCACTCACTCACTCACTCACTCACTCACTCACTCACTCGTTTATTGATACAGTGTTGTTATTCGTTCTCCTAAACCATTGCAGAATGATCAAGGCTGTCTGTATCTGATAACGTGTATAGCACCGACCTAATTCAGTGTATCCAAACCTAACCTAACCTAACCTAACCTAACCTAATCTAACCTAACCTAATCTAACCTAACCTAACCTAACCTAACCTAACCTAATCTAACCTAACCTACCCTAACCTAATCTAACCTAATCTAACCTAACCTAATCTAACCTAACCTAATCTAATCTAACACTAAGGGCAAGAACTTTACGGTGAGGTTTAAAGCTCGGTGATATTTGTATTATGATTAACGATAAGCTTAATTAAGGGTTATGTTATGTTATGTTTCCATGCATACATTAGGCAGGTTGACGTGATAAATGTGTTTATATTACACGTAATTGTTGAGTTTGCTATGGTGATGTACGTACGTTAGTTATCTTCGTTATGTGTAGTGCATCAGAGGAGGTGACGTTCTGGGTATGTTTCGTGTGATGATTAAAGACCTCTGTCTGTCTGTCTGTCTGTCTGTCTGTCTGTTTACCTGTTTCTCTCTCTCACTATCCATCGATATTATCTCTGTATATATCTGTCACACACACACACACACACACACACACACACACACACACACACACACACACACACACACACACACACACACACACACACCAAGAAGCGGCCTCAAGATAGACTGGACTCTCTTCCTCCTCCACCTCTGCAAATACGATCTGATTTCTCAACTCCTTTTTTTCCCCCTGGAGGACAAAATTTTCCCCCTCTGAGTCTTCAATCTGGTAATTACTCGGAGGAGAGAGAGAGAGAGGAAAAGATTTTACCTGAGAGTCAAGAAAGCAATCTTGAGCGAAGAGATTGGAACCCGGCCCATGCAACACGATACAAGGAGATCTGAGATGGATGGATGGATGAATTATTGAAAGAATGGATAGAGGGATGGACGAATGAATGAATTGTTGAAATGATAAAAGGAAGGATAGATGAATTATTAAATGGATCGATGGATGGATGGATGCGTGGATGGAATATTGGATAGATGGATGGATGGATGGATGGATGGAATATTGGATAGATGGATGGATGGATTACTGATTGGATGGATGGATGGATGGATGGATGAATGGAAATATAAATGGATGGATAGATGGATTATTGATAAATGGATGGATGGATAGATAGATGGATGGATGGAAAGGTCGCTCCTCGCCCTCCCGTTAAAATATCTCCAGATGATTCAAAAGTCTGTTTACTGCCCATAATAGTAAGATAAATTTCAACATTAGTTCATGAAAAGAATCTATCTGGTATATGTTCGAGCGTAGACAGACAGACAGACAGACAGGGAGAAAGAGATAAATGAAGGTAGGAATTTAGGCGAGAGAGAGAGAGAGAGAGAGAGATCTTACCCTCACTAAGAAGACCCCACTCCAAGCCCTTCCCTCACCAAGACCCCACTCCAAGCCCTTCCCTCACCAAGATCCCACTCCAAGACCCCCCCTCCCTCCCCCATTCCAAATACTCCACTCCTTCCCCACGACACCCTGCTTGAAACCTTCCCACTCCAAACCCTTTCCTTTCCAACATCCCACTCCATACCCTCCCCCACTCCAAACCCTTCCCCCCACTGCAAACCCTTCCCTCTCTAATATCCCACTCCATATCCTCCCTACTCCCCACTTCACTCTCCGGAAATTACCAACTTATAAACGTGAGTGGGGAGAAGGGACCAACGAGATGGTGGAGTGGGTGGGGGTTGGAGTGGGTGGGGATTGGAGTGGGTGGAGGGAGGGGGGGGGGGAGTTAATCTAATCGCCTGACTCAGACTCGAAACTGGACCTGAATGTTCTTACTAATACTAAGGCTTAGGTTAGGTTACGGTGTTTGTGTGTGTTTGTTTGTGTTTGTGTATGTGTGTGTGTGTTTGTATGTACGTGTGTGTGTGTGTATGTATTTGTATGTACGTGTGTGTGTATGCATTCATGTGTGTGTGTATGCATTCATGTGTGTGTGTGTGTGTGTTTAAGCACCTCTCCACCAGCGCAGGCAGGGGTCATTACTCAGCGTTAGAGAGGCAGCTTAAGTTAGGAAGCGCTTATACCCGGAGCCTTATGGTGATACATAGTGCTTAGGGGAAATGTTGGCTACTTTCTTCACTGCTCCTTGGGAAGACGGGCTGTAGGGTATGTAAATAGGATGATTAAGGTAGGATGCGTAGATAGAGAGGATAAGTAGGATGGCGTTGATAAAAACAAAGAAATAAAAGAGAATAGAAACATAACCAGTTGAATCTGTTGGCTTAAATCCCATAATATACATCAAACGAATGACCTCTGACCTCTAGTAATGGGGTTAACCTACTAATGCTGTTACCTGCCTACTGATCCAGATACCACGATAGTAAAACGTTTGTGTCAATACATCGAGACGTTTGATAAATGTTGAAGAAATTAACTAAATAACAAGAGGCTTAGGAGTTGCTTTAGTACGGGTTTTCTCTTAAATATTCATTCTTTTTTTTTCCCGTATGAGAACTCTTTTGGCTAACTCGCAAAAAGACAATACAAAAGACGCTTAAAGGTTGCTTAAAAAAAATCAAAAGTAAATTGTTTATATTTTATTTCCTATACCGTTGATTAGAGAAAGCATCTGATTGACTCACTTAAAACCAGACGGAGATCTTATCCTAAAAACAATGTTACTAAAATTACTCCGAGACTGAACGAATTTCTGAGGTTTTATCGTAAGTTAAAAATCTCTCTTCCTCTTAATAAACCAACATTATACATTAAACCTTTATTACAGACATACAATCGGGTATAATCACCTTTAAGTATAATATAATCATACTTTTCATGGAACATAACCTTGATATATGTTCTAAAGTATAATATGGACTGGGTATACCTGAAGCATATTCCATAGTTACATTCAAATATCCACTTTAATAAACATACCACGTCGCAAATACTCTTCATAAGCATACTCAGCATACTCAGCATACTCAGCATACTCGGCATACTCGGCATACTCAGCATACTCAGCATACTCAGCATACTCAGCATACATCATAGCTGGAATCTACCTCAATACACCAAGTTTTATAACACAGTCTACCTTGATATCTGGTTTGAAAGGTCTCCGCTTCTCGCCTTACTAATTTTAAATAATCCCAGAGAAGGAGGTTTAAAGGTATCGTCTTGTCTCCGTTAATTAGCGCCCAGGTAAGGTTATAAGTTGTTGTGGTGTTGGTCCTTGTATGGTTGTGAGTCTCTGCTTCCTGGAGGGTTGGTTATTATGGTGTTGTAAAGGTTGTATGTATGTATGTATGTATGTATGTATGTATGTATGTATGTATTTTGTTGTTGTAGTTATTCGCATTACTGTTTTTGTTATTTTCATTTTTTATCCCATTTATTATTATTATTATTATTATTATTATTATTATTATTATTATTATTATTATTATTATTATTATTATTATTATTATTATTATTATTATTATTATTATTATTATTATTATTATTATTATTATTATTATTATTTTTATTATTATTATTATTATTATTATTATTATTATTATTATTTTATTATTTTATTATTTATTATATTATTATTATTATTATTATTATTATTATTATTATTATTATTATTATTATTTTTTTTATTATTATTATTATTATTATTATTATTATTATTATTATTATTATTATTTATTATTATTATTATTATTATTATTTATTTTTATTATTATTATTATTATTATTATTATTATTATTATTATTATTATTATTATTATTATTATTATTATTATTATTATTATTATTATTATTATTATTATTATTATTATTATTATTATTATTATTATTTTATTTTTATTATTATTATTATTATTATTATTTACCACCAGGAGTCACTGCGCCACAACGAGCTAATGATCGCCAGTGCAGACAAAGGCTGACGGACATTCGCCTGACTATCAATACCACAGGACACATCACCACTACGTACGGGTAAGCGAACGTTTGCTCGTCTGGCGTTTGTCTGTAGGACTGTGTTGGTGGAGGATAATCCAGTCGGATGATGATTGCTTGCACTGGCGTTGCTTTGGTTACGGACCTATAAAAAGTCAGTCAAGCAAACACCAGCTAGATCAATGAATGCTAAACTATATGCACTCAATCACTCACTCACTCACTCACTCACTCACCTTGTCTCGCTAACGCAGCTTATCACCTCATTCTTGGTCACCTGTGTCAAGGTGTTCCTGAATTGTGCACACCTGTTGTCTTGTTCCTTACCTGATAGATAGATAGATAGATAGATAGATAGATAGAACACACACACACACACACACACACACACACACACACACACACACACACACACACACACACACACACACACACACACACACACACACACACACACACACACACACACACACACACACACACACACACACACACACACACACACACACACACACACACACACACACACACAGTACAAGGCGTCCTTATCTCACCAAGATTCTCAAGTCGAAAATAAACTTCCTGGACGGTAAATATTGTTACACATTAAGTATTCACCAAATATATGGAGTTTCTGCCACAAGTTTTAATTTATTCATTAGCTTTATTGAATGAAATTTGCATACCAGCTCTGCCTTGCTCGGTGATTGTGTCATAAAGAAAGACTCCTTCTCCGGACTGACTATTAAACGTTCCCATTATACGTATCTTAATATTGCCGTACGAGTCTTTGTTAGTGAGAGGTTGCCATAGTAACCTTCTAGAAATGTTTATAATAGCTGTTGCCATAGTAACCCTCTAGAAATGTTTATAATAGCTGTTGCCATAGTAACCCTCTAGAAATGTTTATAATAGCTGTTGCCATAGTAACCCTCTAGAAATGTTTATAATAGCTGTTGCCATAGTAGCCCTCTAGAAATGTTTATAATAGTTGTTGCCATAGTAACCCTCTAGAAATGTTTATAATAGCTGTTGCCATAGTAACCCTCTAGAAATGTTTATAATAGCTGTTGCCATAGTAACCCTCTAGAAATGTTTACAATGGCTCCTAAATATTCTCGGTGTGGTTGTCCATCCCTTAAGCCTGACTGTCTATCTGGGACCATGTGCATTAAACACACTGTATATACCAAGCTCTCGGTACACAAGGAGGCCGGTACTGCACTTGAGAAGATAGATAGATAGATAGATATATTGAGAGAGAGAGAGAGAGAGAGAGAGACGCTCATTATCACTGGCCAGAACACATCACACAGTCACGAGTCAAAAGAATAAAGACGAAGATAAAAAAGTAATATTAATCTTCTCACCTAATTTAACATCTCGTAAGTTTTGTGAGACTCCCATTGTGGCTTCAGACAATAGCGACCAACCCTCCTCTCTTCCCCCCCACTTTATCCCCCCTTTCTGTTAACTTTCTCACTTTTTATCCCACTCCTTCGCTACTCCTTTTCTCGCCCCTCACTCCCTTCCCCTCCTCCCTACTCTTTTACTTCCTCTCCCCTCTCCCCTACTTTCCTTCCTTACTCCCCCACTTTCTCCCCTGCTCCCCCACTTCTCTCCGCCTCTTCCCTCACTCCGCCCTTCCCTTCCCCTGCCTCCCCCCTCTTCCCTTCCCTCCTCCCCCACTCCACTGATTCTCCACCCTCTTCCTCTCCTTCTCCCCCCACTCCCTTCCCCTCCTCTCCCACTCCATCCATTCTCCCTTCCTCTCCTCCCCCCACTCCCTCCTCCCCCACTCCATCCATTCTCCCTCTTCCCTCCTCCCCCTCCCCCTTCCCTCCTCCCCCACTCCATCCATTGTCCTCTTCCTCTTCTCCCCCCTCCCTTCCCTCCTCCCCCACTCCATCCATTCTCCCTTCCTCTCCTCCCCCACTCCCTTCCCTCCTCCCCCACCTAATCCATTCTCTCTTCCTCTCCTCCCCACTCCCTTCCTCTCCTCCCCCCACTCCCACCCCCCTCCTCCCCTCCCTTCCCCTCCTCCGTCATTCCCCTATTTAATAATCCATTAAGTATCAATAATTAATCTTGGTCTGCATTACAGTGGTAAAAAATAAAGAATTGTTTGTCTCTTCCCTAACCCTGATTCGCCCCCCTCCCTCTTCCCATCCCTCCCCTCTCCCTCCTCCTCACCTCCCTCCCTCCCTACCTTTCCCTCCTCCCCATCCCTCTCCCTCCCTCCCCTCCCTCCCTTTCCCCTTCCTCCCCATCTCCTCTCCTCCCCTCCCCCTACCTTCTCCTCCCTCCCCCAATAATTCTTCCCACCCCCTCCCCCAACACAGGTAGGCGGAAATATCTCATCTTTAATGCGTAATGGAAAACCACTTAGACTAATATTTTTTCCCATCTGTTTTACTTAAGGGAGAAGAAAAAGTTCATTATGCAGTGAGAGAGTGACACTTATGAGGGCTGATTAAGACGGGTGGGCCGCTCTGTACCACGTATCATACCGAGTGGGTGGGAAGAGGGGGTGGAGTGGGGTGTGGGTGGAGAAGGGAAGGGGGAGAGGGGGGGGGATTGATGGGACAAGGTGAAAGAATGGAATGGAGAGAGGGTATGTAATAGGGTGAGAGGGAGGGGAGAGGGTATGTGAGATGGATAGAGGATATGTGAGAGGGAGGAGGGGCGTGGAAATATTTCTTTTATACTTGTGGTATTTTTTGTATGTTGAGGAAAATTAAAAAAAAACTTCTTTTTGGGGGGATAATACTCTTAACCCCTTCCTAATCCTTTTCCAATCCTAATCCTAATCCCATTCCTAATCCCAATCCTAATCCTTATCCAATCATAATCATAATCAAAATCCTAATCCCAATCCTAATCCTTATCCAATCCTAATCCTAATCCCAAACCTAATCCTAACATAATCCTAGTCTTAACCCCTTCCTAATCCTTTTCCAATCATAAGCCTAATCCCAATCCTAATCCTTATCCAATCCTAATCCTAATCCCAAACCTAATCCTAACATAATCCTAGTCTTAACCCATTCCTTATCTTAACCCAATAGTAATCCTAACATAATCCTAGTATTAATCTAATCCTCTTCTAAGCTATACACAAACACAAACTAATTCTCGCTTATTTTCTACTGATATACAAAAAAAAATTCAACTTTAAAAAAAAAAACTTTATTGCCGGTTTTATTATCATCAGCTTTATTAAACATCAATAAAAGTGTAAAGAATTTTTTTTTTTACTTCTGCAGAGAGAAAAAATATTCAGAGGTGAAAAAGAACATGAGAGTTATGAACGCCGGGCAGTACAGTGTAAAGCCTGCTGGTGGCAAAAGCCGGAATGTCAACACACGACATAAATTCTGAGTTGCTGAGTACCTTTGCGAGTACAGGAATTTATGTTGGTGGTGGAATGATGGTTCCAAGTACCAATGTGAGTACATGTTGATGGGAGGGAGGCACCGAGTGGGAGTTAGAGTACGAGAATTTGTTATGTTATGGTTAGAATGGTGTCGCTGATTACCACAGAGAGTACATGAGTTCTATGCTTCAATATGATTCGTTTGGACAAATTGTTTTATGGCAGCAAAGAAAACACACACTCAGAGAGATAACTTTATTACTAACGTTTCATCACGAAGGATTTTATATATTTATTCCTTTGATAACCTTGTGTGTGTGTGGGGTGGAGCCGAGTACCATTAAGAGTACATATTGGTGGTGGGAGGGAGACGCTGAGTACCACTGAGAGAGTACATATAGGAGGGAAGGAAGTGCCTTGTACAACTAAAAGTACAAGAGTTTGTTTACATCACGTTTCAGTAATATAATATCCTACAAAATATTATCTTTAAGTTAATAAATATCAATAAATTATCAAGAAATCTATTTAAAAAAAATCTTAAGAGTCAAAATCTTCTCGTAAATATATATATCAATAATCTCTACGTCATCTCACTTCTCACCAAGATAGCCGCCACCTTCTCTTTCTCTCTCTCGGTGAAATAAACGCCAAAACCACATCACAAATAATCCAACAAAGTTATTTTTTTTCCCGAAGCTGATTAAAAATTTCCAAACGGCCAAATCACTTCTTTACAGGTTATCAAATATATATATCAGGGTTATGGACGGGTGAAGTGACTTTTTGTTTTATTATTTAAGTGCCGAGTCTCCAGAAAATGTGTCAGGTCTTGAAAACCAACTTGAGCTCTTAAGCCCTCGGGAGTGACGGCCATATTGAGCCCAGGCAGGTCTAGTCGTAAGGTCGTCTTGGAGAGGAGGAAAATACTACAAAGAAAATTGTTAAAAAAGTGGAGCTCTACTACTACTACTACTACTTCTACTACTTCTACTTCAAAATGGCCTCCAGCCTCCCCCAATAGCCATTCCTTCGCCACCATTTTATTGCCTTATTATTAAATATCCTAATACATAAGTAGCTATCCTAGCTGTGTTGAGATAGTTGAGCTGCAGATCTAAGCGGCATTCAGTGACTATTGCCTCATAGTCAATATCTGCAACTGTTGTCGGCTTTGGGGCGATGCTCTCGTTCCCATGAGGCAGAGCAAAGCCGACCGAAGGAGAGAGAAGGACAGTCGACATCTCATGCAGGCTGTAACATAACTTCTGGGCTGCTGCTTCTGTTCGGATATCACCTCTGCTAGTCTGGCGTAGAAGCATCTTGCACTTGGTCCCATCCCACCAGAGGTTGTGAACACTGGAGGAGTGAAGCTGCCTTGATCAACGTTTTGAATTCTCTCCCCGTATGCCCTTATCTTGTCGTTCTCGTTCCTCCTGTGTGCAGCATCGAGAGCTAAGTTACGGTGACATGCGGCCATGGGATCAAAAATTCTGATGTTGAAGAAGGCTCGCTGTCCCTTCGTCCAGAATCCTCGAGCGCTGACATCAACACGGGCTGCGTTAGATGTGTTTGAAGTCCTATGTTAGAAGATCTCTCTGTCCAATGGAAGGAGGGTCGGTTCTACCATGACGTCCCGGCAGATTTCCTTCAACATATTTGCCGTGAGATCCCTTACTTCGTCATGCCTCATGCATATGAAGCCCCCTTTCTTGCACACCATGGCGTGATCGACGTCATAGGAAGCTCCACACACGCATTGGGAGGGCAACCCTTCTACTGGCCTACCGTACCTTAGAGCATTGGCATCTGTAAATTCTTGTTTATTAAGACTGAAACCATTTGCCCTTGTCGGTAACGTAGTTAACCAGTTCGAGGCGCCCACCTCCTGCGGTATAGCTACTTTTTTTTTTAATTCTCTGGTACTTGCAGCAACAGTTGCTGCAACTTATCACTTTGGCAGTGCTGTCGTTTTGTCGTAATGGACCTTCTAATATTGTTTACTTCATTGGTATCCACCTCCCCTGTTGCGTTCTGAGCTATTATGTGGTCCGTGAGGGCTGCCGTGAGCTTAACTGAGTTTGGATGTTCGGTGGCAGCAAACTCCTCTGGATTGGTCAATCCCATTCCTCCCAGTCTCGGTGGTAGTGCAAGGAGTGATCTTTCTGCTGGGGTTAAGTGAGGGTGTTTCACTAATGTTGTACTTCTACTACTACTACTAATATAATTTAAGTAACATTCTAAGTTAAATGAATAAAGGTTTAATTAAAGTGATTTCAATTACATTTAACATATTAAACCTAATTTAGACTATTCTTAGGTACCCAAAATTTAATCTACTTAAAAAAAATATGAGAAAATAGCACACTTATAAACTCACTTTATTTTAATAGTGATAAGTTATAAGTAAAGTCTAAATACAATAAGACCGAGGATATTACTTGGAAAACTTATTGAAGTAGAAAGTTAGGGAATCAGATATTTCAGTATGATTAAGTATTTTTTCTATAGTTTATACATAAAAATATAGTTTTTTTTATCTTTATTGCAAAATCTAAACTATCCTCAAATAATATAATTCTAATACAGGGTAAACTAAATTTACCCTAAAATAGGTCTTTCTGAAATATCCCTTAACTAAGATGATTACAAAATTAATCCTAAAATGATTATTCTTAATTGTCCTTAAAGTAATGATATTCAAAATTATCCCTAAAATTTGGTGATACTTTAATTATCCCCAAATCAGGGAATTTCTGCTTACCCCTAAATTACTATGTTTCACCCTGAAAATAAGTCTTAATATGTTGTTTCTAATTTAAATCCGGAAATAAACCCCAAAATGTAGAATATTTAGTATTGTCCCTAAAATAAAATCACTCTAAGGCAGCCCTAAAATTAAAACAAAACACACACACCAAAACACCCCTAAAATAATCATTCCAACGTATTCCTAAAAAAAAAAATACCCTAATTTGCCCTAAAATAAATACAAAAACAACAAATTATCCCCAAAACAAAAAACAATACAACTATATATATAAAGAGATTCTACATTAACCCTTGAGTGTTATACGCCCTAGCCTCCAGCCCCCCCCCCGTCCCTTAAATCGAGGCCAATAAAGTAAGTGTATTAATTAATCCCGTCCGCTACTCATTCAGGGAGAGTCATTAACGCTAATAACCACCAATAGCGAGCTACACAGACCAGTTAATTGAACCTTTAAAACTTTCCTGCCTGGTTTTGGGACGGAGCGAATTAATCGAAAGTGTACAGTGAACTAAACTTTGTCCGATTTTATCGCTCCGATGATTTGGGAGTTATTAAAGTTAATCAGATAACTTCTATCTTTCTATTTTGTTTCGTTATTGGTTTTTATGTATGTATGTATGTTTGTATGTATGTATGTATGTATGTATGTATGTATTAGAAGAAAAAACCGAATACATTAAAAAAATCTTATACATTCATGCAGAAGAACAGTTGTGACGATTAAAAGACGATAAAAAAAAATCCACAAATCGAGATTAAAAAAATAAATAAAATAAATTTACTCTACCCGAAAATTCAGTAGTTTTTTTGTCCAATTTAATTTAAAAAGTTTGAATACTATTTATCACCGACAAACACCCCAGAAAAAAATATATGAACTCTATATAATTTTCGCTGAAAGAAGTGAGTGAGTTATCAGTGTGTGAGAGGGAGAAGTGGTGGATTACCTCAGCGGGTGTGACTCAGCGACGACCACACTGCTCAGCGGGTGTGACTCAACGACGACCACACTGCTCAGCGGGTGTGACTCAGCGACGACCACACTGCTCAGCGGGTGTGACTCAACGACGACCACACTGCTCAGCGGGTGTGACTCAGCGACGACCACACTGCTCAGCGGTGTGTGACTCAGCGACGACCACACTGCTCAGCGGGTGTGACTCAGCGACGACCACACTGCTCAGCCAACACGACCACACTGTATGATTATTGATGACTTGAGACGTGTGTGTGTGTGTGTGTGCGTGTGTGTGTGTGTGTGTGCGTGTGCGTGTGTGTGTGTGTGTGGGGCTTATTTCCTCTCACTCCTTATCACTCTTTCCTCCTTTCACTCTTTCTCCCTCTCACTCTTTCCCCCTCTCACTCTCTCTCTCTCTCTCTCTTTCTATCTTACTCTCACTTTCTCCCTCTCTCTCCCCTTTACTCTCACTCTTTCTCCCTCGTTCCCCTTTCTCTCTCCCTTACTCTCTCACTTTCTCTCTCCTTCCCTCTCTGTATTTGATAAAACTGTGAGAGGTGCAGACAGAGAGAGTCGCCCTCCCAAACTCTCAGAACTGAATAGGTGAAGTTAAAAGTTCAAAACTTATTCATGCCTACGTGTCCACTCCAGCTAGTTTATTGCTAAACCCTTTATCCTAGTTTCATTTTACCCCTTAATCTAGTCTATTTTACCCTTTATCCTAGTTTTATTTTACCCCTTAACTGGATTTATTTTACCCCTTAACCTAGTTTTATTTTACCCCTTAACCTAGTTTTATTTTACCCCTTAACCTAGTTTTAATTTTACCCCCCCTTACCCCTTAACCTTTTACCCCTTTTTTTTTTGCCCTTAACCTGTTTATTTTTTGCCCTTAACCTGGTTTATTTACCCCTTAACCTAGTTTTATTTTACCCCTTAACCTAGTTTTATTTTACCCCTTAACCTAGTTATATTTTACCCCTTAACTGGATTTATTTTACCCCTTAACCTAGTTTTATTTTACCCCTTAACCTAGTTTTATTTTACCCCTTAACCTAGTTTTATTTTACCCCTTAACCTAGTTTTATTTTACCCCTTAACCTAGTTTTATTTTACCCCTTAACCTAGTTTTATTTTACCCCTTAACCTAATTTTATTTTACCCTTTAAGTAATTGTATTTAAACCCTAAAGTGAATTTATTTTACCCCATTAAATTGTTTTGTTTTAAAGCCTTAATTAATTTTATTATACAACGATTAAACCAACACTTGTTTTTATCTCTCAGCTGGTTTATATTAACTACAAGACTGTGGGTGTTACTGGGTTTAGGTGATTAGGTTTAATACAGATGATAAACACATAACTTTATAAACCTACATATAAATACAACTGATATATTGACTAAACTCCGCCTACTTTCTGGCGTCCGTAGCAACCATTAAATTGGTCTCTGTTGATTGGTTGACACATTCACTGCCATTCCTATTTTGCTTTCAACTGTCAAAAGCCTAACAAAGCATAATCAATATTTAATTTGCTAGCATTTACCGAGGAAGTGTTGGGGTGCGGTGGCTGAGTGGAAATAGTACTCGTCTCCTGTTCTATGCGGGCGGGTTCAGCGCTGGCCACAAAACCTACTTTATCGAGTCATTTATATACAGTGTGTTGTAAGGGATTATCTTTAATAATTTATACGTCCATTTGTCGACGTGTTTGACGTTTTGAAATAGATGTTACTTATAGTGTGTGAATATTTATGGAATGTTGCCACCTTTTATATCCTATTCATGTAATGATGAATAATAGTCCAAATTTAAAGATCAAAGGAAACAGATATTTTACTCTTTTTTTCAGTTTTGACATTAAAATTAGTTTCGTTTATACAGAATTAATCAACAGTCAATATTTCCCTTGTATTAACGAATTATGTTTTACAGGTACAGGTACAGGTAC
The DNA here is from genome assembly GCF_018991925.1 of Homarus americanus. NCBI lineage: Eukaryota > Metazoa > Arthropoda > Malacostraca > Decapoda > Nephropidae > Homarus > Homarus americanus. The sequence continues at coordinate 217,414 of NW_024714591.1, forward strand.
AGTACAGGTACGGTACAGATATAGTACAGATACAGTAAAGGTACAGGTACAGTACAATGTTCGTTTACTTTTCATTAAACTTTTGGTGTCAAAGTTGCATTAGGAACTTTTTTCTTTATTGGAGGAACAAAAGTCTAGAAATGTTTTTGTCTTCAGTTTAATGAAGTCTTTAGAAGGCGTTGTTATCGTTGTTGTTGTTGTTGTTGTTGTTGTGGTTGTTGTGGTTGTTGTTGTTGTTGTTGTTGTTGGTATTGTTTTAGGTGCTTCAACTACCAGGGTTATTAAGCACCGTTCACTAGGTCTTGGTGGTTCAACTACCAGGGTTATTAAGCACCGTTCACTCGGTCTTGGTGGTTCAACTACCAGGGTTATTAAGCACCGTTCACTAGGTCTTGGTGGTTCAACTACCAGGGTTATTAAGCACCGTTCACTAGGCCTTGGTGCTTCAACTACCAGGGTTATTAAGCACCATTCACTAGGTCTTGGTGCTTCAACGAGGGTTATTAAGTTTTTAGTTTAACAAATTTATTGGCAGAGCTTGTAGTACAGTTTGCCTATTCTGAGTAATTCAGTCAGGTCTTGACACTGAGGGTGGTATCACTTCTCACTGCCACGCAGGACAGAGGTTCATACACAAAGTAATACATCATATTCATTAACAACTATGAATGTATAGAGGTCAGATTCATATGGGTAATGTCACTGTTCGCTGTCATGCAGGACAGAGGTTCGTACACAAAGAGATGCATCGTATTCATTGACAGTACATATACATATATGTAAACACACACACACACACATATCCATACATATACATATATACATACACATATACATGTACATATACATATACATACACACACGCACACATACATACATATACGTCGGTCAGATTCATGTGGGTAATGTCACTTTTCACTGCCAAACAGGACAGAGGTTCGTACAAAAAGAATGCATCATATTCATTGACACTATATATAGGTCAGATTCATGTGGGTAATGCCACTGTTCACTGCCACGCAGGACAGAGGTTCGTACACAAAGAAGGAAATACATCACATTCACCAGCAGCATATATAGGTCAGTGGATCACATACATTGGAGTCATATTCTAATTGAAGACTAATCAGTGTGGGCTAGCAAATTTGGGATAAACAGCAAGAATGTCCTCAAGCACACCTGATTCAATGAAGTAATTACATAGTTCAAGATACAATAAGTCAGGTGGCCTGAAGTCTTTGACAGTGTCACATTCAATAATATAGTGTTCAAGTGTATGCTTTAAAGGTTTATCACAAAGTTTACATGCTGAGTGTTCCGGTATGGGTACAGCGTTACTAACTTGCCAGATGTGTCTGTATCCTAGCCTAATTCTGGCCACGACTACATCACATTGTCTGGTTCTGTCCTTATGCTGGCCATACCGGTACCTCTTGTTACAAAATTTGTCATATTTACTAATGCTACAACTGTCAGGTCTCTCTGCATTTCTCACTTCTTCTAGATCAGAGTTCATGATTCTGACTTGAATGTTTTTAATTACAGCATTGGACAGACCAAGGTCGCGGTCAACATTTTCTTTCTTACATGCCTCATTGGCCAGTCTATCAGCACGGTCATGATACCTGATTCCAACATGGGACGGAATCCACACAAATTCGATACGAAAGTTGTTCTCATTGGCAGTTATCACATTCCTTTTAATATCACATGCAACTTTAGACATAGAGCCTGACGGGCTGTTCATTGATTTCAAAGCACTTTGAGAGTCACAGAATATCACCCCACCTCCATTTTCTTTGAGGTAGTCTGTGGCTAAGTAGATTCCAGTTAGTTCAGTTTGTGTTGTGCTGGCCAAGTTGTTCAGCCTTTGTTTGTTTGACACTATCATCTCTTTTTCTTTATATATTACAATTGCACAGCCTGTTCTACCTGTGTTTGTCTGCACAGAACCATCAGTAAAAGCATAACATTCACTTGATTTAATACTCTCTATGTGTTATTAAGGGTTATTAAGCACCGTTCACTAGGTCTTGGTGCTTCAACTACCAGGGTTATGAAGCACCGTTCACTAGGTCTTGGTGGTTCAACTACCTGTGTTATGAAGCACCGTTCACTAGGTCTTGGTGCTTCAACTACCTGTGTTATTAAGCACCGTTCACTAGGTCTTGGTGGTTCAACTACCAGGGTTATTAAGCACCGTTCACTAGGTCTTGGTGGTTCAACTACCAGGGTTATTAAGCACCGTTCACTAGGTCTTGGTGGTTCAACTGTCAGCATACAACCGCAACTCATCTTCCTAATCTAATAATCCTCTATTTCATTTGACACTAACAACACGATGAAGACACACTCAATCACACACTCTCAACACCACACACTCAATCCACACTCTCAACACCACACACTCCACACACTCCTCAACACCACACTCAATCACACACTCTCAGCACCACACACTCCCACACCTCTCAACACCCCACACACTCACACACACTCTCAACACCACATACTCACACACCTCACAACACACACACTCCACACACACACACTCTCAACACCACACACTCCACACACACACACAACACCACACTCCCACACACACACTCTCAACACCCACACACTCCACACACACACACTCTCCAACACCACACTCACACACACACTCTCAACACCACACACTCACACACACACTCACAACACACCTCACACACACACTCCCTCCCAGCACCACACACACTCCACACACACACCTCTCAACACCACACACTCACACACACTCCACAACACCACACACTCACACACACACTCTCAACACCACACACACACTCACACACACACACTCTCAACACCACACACACTCACACACACACACCTCACAACACCCACACACACTCACACACTCTCAACACCCACACACTCCCCACACACACTCTCAACACCACACACTCCCACACACACACCTCACAACACCACACACACACACACACTCTCAACACCACACACTCACACACACACACTATCAACACCACACACTCACACACACACTCTCAACACCACACACTCACACACACACACTATCAACACCACACACTCACACACACACTCTCAACACCACACACTCACACACACACTCACAACACCACACACTCACACACTGATCTTTTAACAGATCCTGCTCATTATAATTTATGAAAGCAAGTGTTGTATATCACACCTTGAGAACACTTGTGTGTGTGTGTGTGTGTGTGTGTGTGTGTGTGTGTGTGTGTGTGTGTGTGTGTGTGTGTGTGTGTGTGTGTGTGTGTGTGTGTGTGTGTGTATGTGTGTGTGTGTGTGTGTGTGTGTGTGTGTGTGTGCTGTGTGTGTGCTTCCACCAGCAGGAACAGACGAAGCTTTGCTCTGTATCTGTGTTAGTCTATGACGTTGTGAGAGCTCTCTCTCTCTCTCTCTCTCTCTCTCTCTCTCTCTTTCTCTCTCTCTATCTTCTCCATAGTCTGTTAATTCCATTTTGACTTCCAGATAGAACAAGATGGTGTGTGTGTGTGTGTGTGTGTGTGTGTGTGTGTGTGTGTGTGTGTGTGGCTGTGTGTGTGTGTGTGTGTGTGTGTGTGTGTGTGAACAAGGAAGGTGAGTCTCATCGATATTGGATGTCAAGACAGCAAGACTCAAATGACGGTTCTGTATATCGACACACGATCCTGATAAAGAGATAGAGAGATAGGCAGAGATAGAGAGATAGTGAGAGAGATAGGTAGAGAGATAGGTAGAGAGATAGGTAGAGATAGAGAGATAGTGAGAGAGATAGGTAGAGAGATAGGTAGAGAGATAGAGAGATAGGCAGAGATAGTGAGATAGTGAGAGAGATAGGTAGAGATATAGAGAGATAGGTAGAGAGATAAGTAGATAGAAAGCAGAAGGATAGATAGCTAGATAGACGGACCTAACCTAACCTAACCAAATTTAGTCTAGGTTTTGTTATATTGAGATAACGATGATATGGTCTCACTTAAACAAATTAAGTATTACCATGTAAGCACTAATTTACAGGGAGCTACAACGATAGAAACGAAAGTTATACTAATTTCGCCAAACTGTTTAGTGCGTTTGAAGGCTTAATACACTTATCCCTGAAGCAACCACACACACACACACACACACACACACACACACACACACACACACACACACACACACACACACACACACACACACACACACAATACATTCCAATTTTCTCCATATTTAGATTCTCCATTTTATTCATTGCTATAACTCTTATGGTAGGTACAGGTGTCTAATATTGATCTGTCAACAACCACAATTAAGTGTTTTTAATGTAAAGTTGTAGTTGTGGTGGTGGTAGTGGTGGGGGTATTTGTGGTGGTGGTAGTGGTGGTAGTGGTAGTAGTAATTGGTGGTAGTGATGGTAATTAGTAGTAGTGGTAGTAGTGGTGGTGTTAGTAGAGATAATTGGTAGTAGAATTGGTAGTAGTTGTAGTAATTAACGTGGTGGTGGTAGTTGTATTAGTGGCAGTAGTGGTGGTAGTTGTGTTGGTGGTGGTGGTAGTAGCGGTGGTAGTGGTGAAATTGAGATAGTAAGTGTTAATTGAGTGGCAGTAGTAGTAGTGGTGGTGGTAGTTGTAGTAGTGGTAGTAGAATTGGTGGTAGTTGTAGTAATTAATTGGTGTTAGTAATAGTGGTGGTGGTAGTAGAATTGAGTGGTAGTTGTAGTAGTGGTAGTAATTGGTGGTAGTTGTGTTAGTGGTGGTGGGAGTGGTAGTAGTGGTGTAAGTGTTGGTGGTAGTAGTGGTGGTAGTGGTGTAAGTGTTGGTGGTAGTAGTGGTGGTAGTAGTGGTAGTGGTGGTAGTGGTGGTAGTGTAAGTGTTGGTGGTAGTAGTGGAGGTAGTGGTAGTAGTGGTGGTAGTGGTGGTAGCAGTGGTAGTAGTAGTGGTAGTAGTGGTGGTAGTGGTAGCAGGCACTGATCATCACCAGGGTTATGACCGGACAATGGTAGAACCGGACTGCCGATCACCCAGGCCGAGCGAGAATTAGTCCGGATAATTATTCATAACATGTAAATATATTCCTAAACGGCGCTTAAAACAGAAGCACACAAAACAGTTTTTTTTTTACCGAACCCGTAAATAAAATGTTCCCTTCACGGTCAGTTAACATTTACATCCAGGTTACGTAATAGTCCGCCCCCCCCCCCAACAGTTACGTCCAGGTTTTTTATTCTTATAAATAACTTTGTAGAATGTCTCTTTATATATATGATAAAAACAAGTTACACAGTCAGGTCTATAGTTGGGTACAGCCAGCGACACAAGAACCACTTCCTTTCTTGATCAACACACACACACACACACACACACACACACACACACACACACACACACACACACACACAGAGTACATTAGTGAATAGGTGCTGAAGTAGTTAGCTGGATGATATGTCACGTCTCTAGTGGTTTTCAGTAGTTGGCGCCCAGAACACGTTGGTCTATGACGCTTAAGGTACTACAGTCTCTGAGGTGATTGAGACGAACAATACTCTTGGCCAGAGTTTTGTATTGTTGCATCCTGTGGGAGTCCTTCACCCTAACTGTTCCTCCTTCCTTCACTCTCCTATTGTGACCATTGTTCATCTACCCCGTGTGAAGCCCTGTGTGTGTGTGTACAGACAGACAGACAGACAGACAGACAGACAGGATAAACAAAACTTTATGTATATATAATGTAAATCATTAGCCAAAACACATGTCGTTTTAATTTCATTTTCAACTTCACCAGATTATTGACGCAGAGAATTACTTGATTGATATCAGGTGAGTCGGAAATTGTCCTCTTGATTCTTAATTGCAATTTGCAACTCTCAATTTGGAGAATATTTGAGTCGGAATTTCAGAATTTAAAATATTAAAGAAAGAATGACAGATTCAGAATGTTAGGTTTAGAATGTCTGATTCAAAAGGTCAGAACCAAAATTTAAGATTCGGAAGTCAGTTCAAAATTAAAATAAAAGACTGAGAAAGTAAATAAATAATAAAATAAAAATAGCGTAAATATGAATAAAAATCAACATTACTACAAAAAACAGAGAAAAAGAAAAGACAGAGAGACATAGACTGATAACTGACAGAATGAGGGATAAACAGAGTAAGAGAGAGAGAGAGAGTCCTTGCAATTATAAACTAGATTTAGTCATTAAGATAATCACACCACCATCTTTACATCTCTTAAAGTTCTTGACACACACACACACACACGTCTCTCTGTGGCAAAGGTCTCACATCTCTTATTGTAGACTACCAGAAGAGTATCTCATTAAAACCTTGTTCTTGTTCTTCTTCTTGTTCTTCTTGTTATTGTTCTTACTGTTCTTCTTGTTTTCGTTTTCTTTCTTTTTATCGTTTTTTGTTCTTGTTCTTCTTGTTATTCTTGTTCTTCTTGTTCTCGTTTTTGGATCTTGTTCTTGTTCTTCTTGTTCTCGTTTTTTGTTCTTGTTCTTGTTCTTCTTGTTCTTGTTTTAATTCTTTTTGTCTTGTTATTGTGTGTTTTAGTTTGTATTTTGTTAGTGTTTTCGTATATGTCTGTCTGTCTGCCTGTCTGTCTATCTGTCTGTCTGTCTGTCTGTCTGGCTGTCTGTCTGTCTGTCTGTCTGTCTCTCGTTAGTTTTTCTCTTCATAATATCTCTTTTTCTCTCTCACCACCCTGACTCACAACCTCATTTGCATTTCTCTCTCACTTTCTCTTTCTCACTATCTCTCATCACACTAGCTTATAACCTCAGTTCTCTCTCTCTCTCTCTCTCTCTCTCTCTCTCTCTCTCTCTCTCTCTCTCTCTCTCTCTCTCTCTCTCTCCTCTCTCTCTCTCTCTAAGCCACCACCATCAATAGTGCTAGATAGGTTCACCCTTGCATCACATAAATCAAAACACTCGCCCTTGCATCACATGTATAAAAAAATTCACCCTTGCATCACATCAATCAAAACACTCACCATTGCATCACATAAATAGAAAACTCACCCTTGTATCACATAAAATCAAAACACTCACCATTGCATCACATAAATTCAAAACACTCACCCTTGCATCACATAAAATCAAAACACTCACCCTTGCATCACACGACTAAAAAAATCACCGTTGCATCACATAAAATACCCACCTTTGCTTCACATGAATCAGTACTGAAGCAAGGAAATATATGATTAATTTTCCTTGATTTATTTCAACTTGACTCATATTCTTAGGTTTACGTTTTTTCCCTCATACATGACGCCAGTTTAGTGTAAATAAATGTTAGTAAATCACCTGTAGTTTCTATTCTAAGAGACGTGTTATCTTCCACCTTCAAAATATCAAATTAGTTCTAAGTGAAATTTTTTGTCTCTTTTATAATCTTAATTTACCATGATATTAGGGGTTTGGGGGCGGGGCGGGGCGGGGCGGGGAAGGGGTTTGGGGGCGGGGCGGGGCGGGGCGGGGAAGGGGTTTTAAGTCTGGGAAGGAGAAAAGAATGATGTAAAAAAATCATTCAGTTGTATTATTTTTTCTTAAGTTTGTTAGTGTGTGTGTGTGTGTGTGTGTGTGTGTGTGTGTGTGTGTGTGTGGGGTTTAGTGTTGTGGGGTTAATTTTAAAGTGTTCTTGTGTTGTGAGTGTTGAGAGACAGACAGACAGATTATAAAGAACTATTTAATCCCATTCCCATATCCTAGGGTTAAGATAATTCTTATATTGTATCCTGTGGTCAAGAAAAAAAAAACTTTTAATATAGACCTTAGGTTTAAAAAAGATTTCCTTCCACCATATCCTAAACACGAAAGAAAAAAAATCCTTGTTTCATATCCTGGGTTTACAAGATCCTACAGGAGGCTTGGTGTAAGTGTTAAGACCACGAGGTAAGTTTGGTCATTGTGTTTTCCAGAGTCCAGTGATGATGGCTCCTCTGTCCTGCCGACCTAATTTGGTCTCTTGCAACATCCTTGTTTTTTGTGTGTTGCAATATTGTGTGTCTGTGTGTGTTGCGTTTTTTGTGTGTGTTGCGGTTTTGTGATTTTGTTTGTTACAAAATTGTGTGTTTGTGTGTTGTGGTTTTGTGTGTTGTAGTATTGTGTTTTTTGTGTTGTGATATTATAGTATTTGTGTTGTAGTAATGTGTTTCTTCGTGTTGCAACGTTATGTTTTTCGTATATTAGGTTTTTGTGTGTTACAGTTTTGTAGTTCTTTTTTGTATCGTGATTTTCTCGTTTTTGTGTGCTGCAACATTTTAACGCTTGTGTTGCAATACAATCGTTTTCTGTGTTGGAACATCGTAGTTTCTTTTACAATTCTTTATATCTTTTTCCTCAGGACCGCAATATCGTATGTTTTGTGTGTGTTGCAAGACCCTATGATTTGTGTTGCAAGACCCTATGTTTTTGTACAGAGACCCTATGCTTTTGTGTTGGTGAGACCCTATGTTTTTTGTGTTGGTAAGACCCTATGTTTTTGTGTTGTGAGACCTTATGTTTCTGTGTTGCGAGGACCTTAAGTTTTCACGTTACAAGGTTGAAAGTTTTTATGTTGCAAAATCGTGCTATATAATGTGGTTATACCTTTTTTGTGCTGCAAGATCTTACGGTCTTGTGTTGAAAACCTTAAACTTTAATGTTGCAAAACTTTAAGCTTTTTCAGTTGCAAGAAAATAATTTTCTGCGTTGCAACCTATTCGTAACTTCTGTTGCCCAAAGAGAGAGAGAGAGAGAGAGAGAGAGAGAGAGAGAGAGAGAGAGAGAGAGAGAGAGAGAGAAAAAGTTTTCCCGTTGCAACCTTTGTAATGGATCCTCTTGAAAGCAATCTCCCTGGCATGCAATACCTGAAGTTCGCTCTGCAACGATAATATTATCCGGGAGGTATGAGGGGAAGGGGGAGGAGGAGAGGGAGGGGGGAAAGGAGAGGGAAGGGGTTAATACTCAAAGCTCTCAGTCCTTTAGAAGTAGAATAGACTACTAAAAGATAATTAGATATATTTAAACACGTTTAGAGATAATTAGATGTATTTAGAGAGATATAGAATTATGTTTGGAGACAATATTATGTACAGACAGACAGACAGACAGACAGACAGACAGACAGACAGACAGACAGACAGACAGACAGACAGACAGACAGACAGACAATATTATATACATTTAAATTCATCTAACTATATCTCAAATTAATATGCTTTACCCCACCCAAAAAAAGTCATATTTATAAGTAATGAATTTATTTAGTATTACAAGCTGAAGTTTAGGATGAGATATGAGACGAGTAAAAGACCCGGTTGGTGAGATAAACGGTGGATAGGAGGGAGGACAATGAGAGGGTGAGAGAGAAAAATGGGGAAGGAAATGAGAGAAGGGAAATATATGGGTGATAGAAGATGAAGGAAACGAAGAGAGAGAGAGAGAGGCAGACAGAGAGAGAATACCAGGAAAAGTAGAAAGAAAGAGAGAGAGAGAGAGAGAGAGAGAGAGAGAGAGAGAGAGAGAGAGAGAGAGAGAGAGTACCAGGAAAATTAGGAAAGAAAGAGAGAGAGAGAGAGAGAGAATACCAGAAAAGTAGAAAGAAAGAAAGAGAGAGAGAGAGAGAGAGAGAGAGAGAGAGTAGCCAGGTCCTCACTGATGACCGTGATAGGAGGCTGAGGGAAGGACAATCTTAAGAATATTGATTAGCGAATCTTGAAGCCTCTTAATAATGAACCTGCCTAATCTTTTTTTCCCCCTTGTCTATTTTTCCACCCTAGAATATTCCTCTCCTTTCGTTGGCCTTAATTTTTCCCTTATTATTACCCATCATTATCTCCTTTATTCTCATTACCCATATTCTCTCTCTCTCTCTCTCTCTCTCTCTCTCTCTCTCTCTCTCTCTCTCTCTCTCTCTCCTCCCCACTGAGAAACAATTCGAAGGGAGAAATACACACAGCAGGGAAGAGAGCGTGTGTGTGTATGTGTGTGTGTACCAGTATGAGTATATATATCTATGTATGTATGTATGTATGTATGTATGTATGGATGTATGTATGTATGTATGTATGGAAGTATGTATAAGACAGGAAGGTAAATGGATATCACATTACAAGATATATTCAACAGTGCCGTCAAAGGCTTCCGACGGTAACAAACTTGGTCTTCCTGTCTTCCAATATCTAACTTATTATTAACACAAGGGAGTAATAAGGAGAGGGGGGGGGGAGGAAGAGAGGGAGGGGTGGGGGGGGAGAGGGGTGGTGGTGAAGGTGGGGGGAGGTGGCTGGGGGAGAGGGGGTGGTGGTGAAGGTGGGGGAGGGGATGGTGGGGTGGGGTGGGGGGGATGGTGCATTACCTCTTAAACCAATATCATTTGTTGGTACTAAATTACATTGTTCTGTATGAAGTTCCTTGTTTTGTAGGTGATGGGTGGTAAGATGGGTGGTAGGGGGTGAGATGGGTAGGGGGTGATGGGTAGTAGGGGATGGGTAGGGGTGATGGGTGGTAGGGGTGATGGGTGTAGGGGTGATGGGTAGTAGGGGGTGATGGTGGTAGGGGTGATGGTGGTAGGGGGTGATGGTGGTAGGGGGTGATGGTGTAGGGGGGGTGATGGGTGGTAGGGGGGGTGATGGGTAGGGGGGTGATGGTGGTGATGGGTAGTAGGGGTGGATGGGTGGTAGGGGGGAAGATGGGGTGGGAGGGGGGGTGATGGGTAGGTGATGGTGGTAGGGGGTGATGGTGGTAGGGGGGGTGATGGGTAGGGGTGATGGGTAGGGGGGTGATGGGTGGTAGGGGGTGATGGGTGGTAGGGGGTGATGGGTGCAGAGGGGTGATGGGTAGGGGGTGATGGGTGGTAGGAAGATGGGTAGGGGGGTGAGATGGGTTGAGTAGGGGGGTGATGGGGTAGGGGGTGATGGTGAGGGGTGATGGGTAGGGGGGTGATGGGTGGTAGGGGGTGATGGGTAGTAGGGGGCAGGATGGGTAGGGGGGTGACGGGTAGGGGTGATAACAGTAGGGGGTGATGGGTTGAGGGGTGATGGGTTGGTAGGGGGGTGATGGGTTGGTAGGGGGTGATGGGTGGTAGGGGGTGATGGGTGGTAAGGGGTGATGGTGGTAGGGGGTGATGGGTAGTAGGGGTGATGGTAGTGGTGATGGGTGGTAGGGGGGGTGATGGGCTGGTAGGGGGTGATGGGCAGGGGGGGTGATGGTGGTAGGGGGGTGATGGGTAGGGGTGATGGGTGGTAGGGGTGATGGGTAGTAGGGGTGATGGGTAGGGGGGTGATGGCTGGTAGGGGGGGTGATGGGCCAGGGGTGATGGGTCAGGGGGTGATGGGCTGAGAGGGGGGTGATGGGTGCAGGGGGTGATGGGTGGTAAGGGTGATGGGCAGTAGGGGTGATGGGTAGGGGAAGATGGGTAGTGGGGTGATGGGTAGGGGGTGATGGGTGGTAGGGGGGTGATGGGTGGTAGGGGTGATGGGGCAGTAGGGGGGTGATGGGTGTAGGGGTGATGGGTAGGGGGGTGATGGGTGGTAGGGGTGATGGGTAACTCTAAATCCATCAGAGTATTCACACACACACACACACACACACACACACACACACACACACACACACACACACACACTCACACACACACTATACCACATCTCTCATAAACCTTTACATGCAGCATATCTATAATTGGTTGCCCTTTGGTAAAGTGGTCCACAAGAGCTGCACTGATTACAGGTGTGTGTGTGTTTGTGTGTGTGTAAAATTAATGTGTGTTTATCGACAGTATATGATTTTACATATACAGTATTACATATAGCTGCCCCTCGTGTCATGAGGATGGCCGGCCCAAGGGCAACCTAGACGTGAATTTGTTTAAGGTGTAGAAGCTGTCGCCAACACAACAACCACACTCTAAGTTAACGAGCTGCGTGACCTAGTGTCAAGGAATAGTCCGAGAAGGCCGGACAACTCGCCAACTGCATTGGCTAACCATTACCCCGGAACACGATCCGCAAATCGATTAACATCCAGGTCCCCAATTACTGCTGGGTAGACAGAGGCAAATGGCGTAAAGAAACTTGACCAGATAGCGTTAGAGTGGTTTATCTTCAGGTGAAATAAACTAGGGATGTCTAATCTACAGGTAAACACTAACCTAACGTATCATAAGCTACAGTAACTTCAACTAACTTAACCTAACTTAGACTAAATTACCGTAATCTAACCTAACCTAATCATCAGGTAGCGTCAGGGTGTCTAATCTCAGGTGATTCACACATTAATCGTCTCCTTCATTAACACACGAAATAACTTCAGTAATTCGGGGCATTCTTGACCCGTCGAGGGCATGAGACAGTGAGATGAAAGGAATCTCGACTACCGAACCGGGAACTATTGATCTTGGGTACTGGAGTCAAACCCGGTTAGCCAGTCAGCAACACACCCATCCACCCAGCCACTTATCCACCCGTCCCATCAACTCTATTCTATTGTACTAGTGAGTATTGGTCCCACAATCTTAATACTCCAATACCATCAATGGCAGATGGAACTAGCTCTCTCCAGCGTGTTTGGACGGTCCTGAACGCATCTCCACGAGGCGTTTAAAAGCAAATATGTTACGTGCTTGAACGCATATCTGTCTAGTACCAGAATGAAAGCATTTCCTCTGTAGTGTTCGATTATTCCAAAATGTTTCGGACGTTCACCATATACTCTCACTATCAATTCACTTTCATTTTACTTCAAGTTTCATCTCTCACTTTCACCATTAACCTTAGTCCACCTACTATTCTCACCCTCCACTCACACCATGACACAGGTGAAGGGTAATATATTTTCCTCAGGTAAGATAATTAACACCTCAATATTTAATCACAATAAATAAACGTCATCGATCATTTATTAAGAGTGATGGATAATGATGAGTGTAAATTGTAGTGCCAAGCTGAGGGCCACACTTGGTGAATGGTGCCAAGTAGAGGGCCACACCTAATGAATGGTGCCAAGTAGAGGGCCACACTTGGTGAATGGTGCCAAGTAGAGGGCCACACCTAATGAATATTGCCAAGTAGAGGGCCACACCTGATGAATGGTGCCAAGTAGAGGGCCACACTTGGTGAATGGTGCCAAGCTGAGGGCCACACCTGATGAATGGTGCCAAGTACAGGGCCACACCTGATGAATGGTGCCAAGCTGAGGGCCACACCTGATGAATGGTGCCAAGCTGAGGGCCACACCTGATGAATGGTGCCAAGTTGAGGGCCACACCTGATGAATGGTGCTGGGTTGAGGGCCACACCTTAGATGAATGGTGCCAAGCTGAGGGCCACACCTGATGAATGGTGCTGTTGAGGCCACACCTGATGAATGGTGCTGTTGAGGGCCACACCTGATGAATGGTGCTGTTGAGGGCCACACCTGATGAATGGTGCCAAGTTGAGGGCCACACCTGATGAATGGTGCCAAGCAGAGGGCCACACCTGATGAATGGTGCCAAGCTGAGGGCCACACCTGATGAATGGTGCCAAGTTGAGGGCCACACCTGATGAATGGTGTCAAGTAGAGGTACATTGACTACTGATTTTAACACGAATATTAATGTTCGTATTATTTTAGTAGTTTAAATCACAGAGCAATACAGACTAAAGGGTGTAGAGGTACAGTACCAAACATACATAGATAAGTAATAACGGTTGCCCATCGAGATCGAGAATGGCCAGCCTAAGGGCCACCTAGACGTGAATTTGTTTAAGGTGTAGAAGCTGTCGCCAACACAACAACCACACCCTGAGTTAACGAGCTGCATGACCCAGTGTCAAGGAATACTCCGAGAAGACCGGACAACTCGCCAACTGCACTGGCTAACCATTACCCCGGAACACTATCTGCAAATCGTTTATCATCCAGGTCCCCAATTACTGCTGGGTAGACATACATACATACATACATACATACATACATAGTAATTTATATGAAGGCAAGACAGGTATCTGAGGACCAATTTGCCACCTGGACAAGAATTCGACCAAGACACTGCCGGAGGAACGAGAGAAAGAACGCGAGAGAGAGAGAGAGAGAGAGAGAGAGAGGGGGGGGTGATAAGATATAGATAGCGGATGAGAGAATAAAACACATGAAATAAAGGAGAGATAGAAAGTGGGTGAATTACTGAACGAATAGATAAGAGAGAAAAATGTAAGAAAGACAGGATAAAGGAATAAGAGAGAGAGAGAGAAAGAGAGAGAGAGAGAGAGAGAGAGAGAGAGAGAGAGAGAGAGAGTGTAGGTGTAGAGATGAGACTATTACTTACAACTAATTCCTGGAGATAAGTGATGTGTAGCAGATGGCTCTCTCTCTCCCCACACTAACAAGACCCCCGACTCTCCCACAGCAGGAAATGGTGGGTACAATTTCACGTTACGGCCGCCAGGAATCAGAGCAGACAAGGGAAGACCCCACCAAGCCGACTGGAAGACCTCCTCCTACTCCTCTTCTTCTTATTTTTATTCCCCTCTTCCTTTCCTTCACCTCCTCCTCCTCTACTTCTTCCCCTCCTCCTCTTCCCTCTCCTTTCCTCCTTCTCTTCTCCCTATATCCTCTCACCTCTTTGCTCCCTCTCCTCTTCTTCCACCTCATCCACCTCCTACCCCTTCTTCTCCTCTACCTCCCTCCTCCTCTCCTCCCTCCTTCTGCCCCCTCCATGATACTGGAGAGAATTGCCTTAGACAGCCCAGGAGAAAGGGTGAAAGCCAAGGAGGAAAATACGAGGGAGAGAAAGGGAGAAAATAGAGTTATCCAGGTTGGTACAAGGAGAGAAAGTTAGGGAGGTTAAAAAAGGAGAGAGAGAGAGAGAGAGAGAGAGAGAGAGAGAGAGATAAAAATGAAGAAGTACCTTAATTTTTTTATTTGTCCATATTAGGAAATTAAACATCGTCACTGGGAGGTCATCGTCTTCAACAACAACACCAATAACAACAATAAACAACAACACATAATTGGGAGGTCACTGTAGTGTGTGTTGGATCAAAGGCTTCAAACTACTCTACAGATGAATCAGTGTGTTGTCAGCATACATTTGTTCTTCAGGTTAAATAGAGTTGACGGGGGGTTAAATAGAGTTGACGGGGGTTAAATAGAGTTGACGGGGGTTAAATAGGACTTATTTCCATTTCAGTAGACAAGGCCGCCATGATGAACAACTGGGGGAATGTTTCTGCAGGATGTGGCGTTGGAAGGATGGAGAAGGATTCCTATACCTAGTTTACGAATGTGAGGGACACAGATGGCAGCGAGTTGGGGTACAGAGGCTGGCACGTAAGGTCATGTTGGGACGACAGCGACTCATCACATAAAACCCACACAGTGCCCTCACAATGGTGTAATTAAAGGAGCTCGCTTCCCAAGAGGTATTTTTCTACGGAGATTTCAATTGAACCAACTTTGCCTCAGAATGGTAAGCCGGTAGAGGAATAAGAGATGCAAAGAGACCAATTTTTAAACGGACCCGCCAAACCCGTCATTGTCCTGGGATAGTCACTATAGGTTTGGGTGAGTCTGGTGTTACTTCATCATCAAGAGAGTTATATTCTTACAGTATTTCTTACAGGGAAATTTGGCGCGGACGTTGTGGCTGCCGTCATGATTAGCGTTAACTGTTGACGCGCTCGCCAGCCAACTAACCCTGAGTGAGCTAACGCTTTACAGCCAACTTGTCTTGCCAACTTTCACCCCACGCAGTCACCAGGTGTTTCGGCTGCTCAGTAAACCTTATCATATTATTTGACATTTTACCCAACGTTACGAATATTAAATAACTTTTTCACGGCAAATTACTTAGGACTGTAAAGGATTGTTCTTGTGATAATGTTTGAGTTAAAAGGTAAACATTAAACTCGGTACAACAAAACAGAACACAATACTCCTTGAGAAGTCATGAAAGAAATAATTCGCCGGTTCAACATTATTGGGTTTAAAGACACAATGTTTTAAAATGGCGAATTCTCATATTTCATTTTCTTTGGTGGGCAGATACTGACGCCCCCCCCCCCCAACCAGACCGCGGCCACTCTCCTCAAAGCAGCTAATGGTTGTCACACCTGTTTGACCACCGGTAAAACCCCGTCCATTTATCTCTATAGTGAAAAGTTAAAAAGTGATAAATGGAAAACTAATAAAAATAGCGATAGAAAGGTGACAGTCAAGACTTTATGAATTATTATCTAAAACATAAATATAACAGAAAAGGTTTAATCACCTGCACAGTGATTAACTTTGTGGAAGTGTTCCCGCCTTAATCCAAACAAGTGTTGCCAGATCCCCAAATCCTTCTGCAACCAGACAATCAACAAATTTTCACCAGATTTTTCAAAGTCGTCTGTACTCCTACACAAAATGTATTTTAAGCACACACACACATTGGTGGTCCCATGGGGTCCCTGGTCTTGGTAGGTCTGTTGGGGGCGCCCCGGTAGTCATATTGGGCCCCTGGGACTTGTAGACCCCTGGGGGCCCCATGATAGTCCCATGGGGCCCCTGGCTATAGTAGGCCCCTGGGGCCTTCATGGTAGCCCCATGAGTGCTCTGTCTCTGGCCCCTGGTGGCGCCGCCGTCCCGGGGAAGGGCCCTAACCCTCTCATCGTCACTCCCAGCAGGTCCCTCACACCGTCACTCCCAGCAGGTCCCTCACACCGTCCTTCACACCGTCACTCCCAGCAGGTCCCTCACACCGTTACTCCCAACAGGTCCCTCACACAGTTACTCCCAGCAGGTACCTCACACTGTAACTCTCAATAGGTCCCTCACACTGTCACTCCCAGTAAGATCCCTCACCATCCTCCCAGCAGGTTGCTCTCACTGTAACTCTCAACAAGCCCCTCATCCTCCCAGTATGTCTCACACCGTCACTCCCAGCAGGTTCCTCTCACTGTAACTCTCAGCAGGCCCCTCACACCGTCACTCCCAGTATGTCTCTCACACTGTTACTCCCAGCAGGTTCCTCTCACTGTAACTCTCAGCAAGCCCCTCACACCGTCACTCCCAGTAGGTCCTTCACGCCGTCACTCCCGCCTGGTCCCTCACACCGTCAATCTCTGTCACTGTTCCCGCCCCTCACTCCTACTGCCCATCATTCCCTAGCAGTTGGTGTCGGGTGGGCACTGAGGGCGGTCACCTCGGTGTTGTGCTGGAGACGCTTCCTTACCAAGACCTGGTACACACACACACACACACACACACACACACACACACACACACACACACACACACACACACACACACACCTTGCCTATCAACTCTCTATGACGTCTTACAGTAAAAAGGTACCATTGACCCAGATCCACAACGATGTGTGACGGTATTATACAACCACTGTTGATTAAGTCAGGGACCCATCCACAACTGAGGATGCCCAGTGAGCACCCTGGTAAGATGAACACCGTCATCTCATGTCTAATGTGGGAGCGTCATATTGAAAGCATCTAATACTATGTTAGAATTCAGGGCGTTGTTTAGAGGTGGTTCGTGCTTCTGTATAAGAGTTTTGGGGACGTTCTCAAGGCGTGTGAAGCCATCCAGCGTGCTGGTGATAAGATAGAATCCAATCAAAATCAGTCCCGCTTTGAGCTGCAAGATCCGTGGGTGTAGCCATAATCAATTGGATCTTATTAAAAAGAAGAGCGGTGATACCACAGTCGTAGGAGGAACATGGCAGCACTCGGGCAGAAGTGAGTTACT